>NW_027529430.1:0-15960 GCF_008692635.1 Crocuta crocuta | reverse complement strand
GTTATTCTGTAAAAACACATATATAGAAAATTCTAGAAAATACAAGAATACACAAAGACACATTCTATTCACTGTCAGAGTGATGACATCATGATATGTCATGTAACCTCTAGAAAACTCTTTCGTATACTTATAAAGTAATGAGAGTGAAAAAGGAAAAGAACATCATGGAAAGAGTTTTAACCTTGCAGTATGAAAAGATCTCGGGGATCCCCCAGGAGTCCCAGCCCACACTTTCAGAACCAGGACTTAAACCAATCAGTGATTTAGTCCTGAGTCACACAGGGAGAGTAGGCCGTGGAACCAAAGCAGGTCCCTGATAGACTGGAAGAGGGTAACTGACAGGGCCTGCTACATTGGGTCAGAGAGAATTTCCCAAAGACAGGAAAGGAAGGGAAAAAAGTGCATCTGGGCAACCACAAGTCAACAAGCAATATCCCCACATCTCTGTCCCCTAGACAGGACTACTGTCCATTGGACACACTCTTCCAATTTCTGTATCTCTTTTCAAGGCCGGGTGTGGTTGTCCATGGAACCATTTTTCCTTCAGATTTGTTCATAGCCCTGATGAATTTGTGTAGGGACTTGGCTGTCTCCCGTTATATATTGACTTCATTAGATTGGTGT
This sequence comes from Crocuta crocuta, assembly GCF_008692635.1. Classification (NCBI taxonomy): domain Eukaryota; kingdom Metazoa; phylum Chordata; class Mammalia; order Carnivora; family Hyaenidae; genus Crocuta; species Crocuta crocuta. The sequence continues at coordinate 15,333 of NW_027529430.1, read as the reverse complement.
TCCCTAAACAGCAGCCACTGGAGAATCACCTCAGAATGCTTGCCAAGATTAAGCAGCACCATGGCTATTGTTTACTTAATTTTCATCTTTAATTCAACTCAGTTTATTTCAAAAAGAACATTTTATTCACTATCCACACCATTGGTTGAAAGTCTCTTTAAACTTCTCCAAGGAGTTGCAGGAAAAATCCACTAGGCTATTGATTCTTCCTTAAAATTATGTTTGTGTGGGGGTTAAATTGGTTTTAAAAGCCTTTTCTGTTTTCATTGTCTTATCAGATGCTGCGGTCCATGCAAACCTAGGCTTTCAACATGTGGTTTCTTATAGGATTTTCTTTTCCTAGAAAGTCAAACCAAACTCTGACTATCATTAATTGCATCTGAGGCAAGACAAAAGAGATTTTTAAATTCCTCATCTGTTTCACTTTTCCCCTCCAAAATGAATGGCAAAAAAGAAGACTACAAGTATAGTAACACCCCCTTTTTTCTACTAGTCCTCCCCATCTACCCTCCTGAGGATCAGTCTCTATAATCAGGCCTGGGAGGTGGGAGGCCCCAGTGGCTTAGGACATCTGTGGAACTTCCAAAGTTTTGGAGTTTGCTCATCCTTAAACCTGGGAGGATGGAGGAGGGTAGAGAGGAGGTACGGAGTTACATAAGAGATTGCTGAGAGGTGGGTGGAGAGTTAGATTGACCCAAAGGCCAACCTATTGAAGGGAAGGAGGAGAGAGAGAAACAGGAAAGCAGAAATTTGAATCACAGAGAAGAGAAAGGGCAACACACAGTGGGGGTCAAGAAAGAGAAAAAGTCAAAGAAAGACAAAGGGAAGGAGAGACAGAAATAAAAGAAGTCAAGAAAGAAGGGCTGCAATATCCTGATGTCACCAGTTACCTCATGGCCAACTTTCTAAGAGCTTCCCTCACATCCAGGGTTTCATTCTATTTGCTCCATCAACTTTTTCTGTACAGGAAATATTATATCCATTGTACAAATAAAGAAACTGAGTCTCAAAAAGGGATAGGGATTGGTCTAAGATCCTTTGGTGTGTCTGTGGAGGAACTAGGACTAGGGCCCAGGTCTTCTGAGTGCTTACTAAGTACCAGACCCAGTCTTGCTACTATGAACATATATGTGATCCTTACAACAACTTTATAACATTAAGTAGGGATTAATATCCTCATTTCTCACAATTTGTACAAATGTATAAATGCCCCTGGACTCCTTTGGGAGTGCAGCCTGTTGGCTGTTATTCTTCCTGGGGGTCAAATGTTCCTGGGGGTTACAGCTTCTTTCCATGGAGAGAGAACCCTCCCAATAACCATCCCTACCATTCCCTGGGGGTAGTTGTTCAGGGATGGAATGAGCCTGAGTACATGTGTTTGGTAGACCTTAGAGCTGCTGTTAGAAAAACAATAACACTTCATTCTTCCAAGGGCTAGGGCTGGGCCCAGGACTAAGGATTTCCTCAACATTTCCTTGGAGGAAACTCCATCTACCCGGCTTCCACCCTGATCCATGCCATTAGCATCTCTCACTGGATTACTGCAACAACCTCTTAACCAGTCTCTTTGATGAGGGCTGTAGGCAGGTGTACAGTTTGTGCACTGCACAAGGGCATCTGGTTGAGGGGCCCAGTAGGAGCTGAAATCCAGCTTATATTCTGGTGCTAAATCATGCACCCTGATGTGGGGCTGCATCTGCAGGAAGGAAGGGCACATTTCTTTTTAGACAAAGACCCTTTTTTCCAAGCCAAGTGCCATAAGGCAATGTCCACTGGGAGGTGGCACATTTTGCAAAGTCACACATTGATAAGCAAATAGCACCTAAACAGCAACATTGTTCTTGCTTTCACCCTTGCCTCCTTCAACCTATTTTCACAGCAGCCAAAGAGGTTCTGTGAAAACTGAAGTCAATCACATCCCTCCTCTGTTCAGAATCCTCCATGGCTTTTATGTCACTCTGAGTCAAAACCAAAGTCCTTGCAGTGGTTTACAAGCCCCTATGTGATCTCACCTCCCAATACCTTTATAGTTTTAACTCTCTCTTTTTAAAGTTTTTTAATTTTTTAATGTTTATTTATTTGAGAGACAGAGAGAGCGAGCAGGTGAGGAGCAGAGATAGAGACACACACAGAATCTGAAGCAGGCTCTAGGCTCTGAGCTGTCAGCACAGAGCAATGTGGGGCTCAAACTCATGAACCATGAGATCATGACCTGAGCTGAAGTTGGAGGCTTAACCAACTGAGCCACCCAGGTGGCCCTATAGTCTTAACTCTTACGTCTCTCCCCCTCATCACTCTATCCCAGCCACACTGGACTTTATATTTTTTTAAACACATGAAGCCCATCCCATCTCAGAATTTTTGTACTTGCTTTTTTCTCTGCCTGAAATCCTTTTCCTCCAGCTATCCACATCACTGACTTCTCATCACGAACATCATATTCTCAGTTATATAGGATCCAAATTAGTATACAGAGCATATGTTTCTTTGATTATTGATCCTGAGGAGTGGAAAGAAAAAAAGACTTGTGACAGGGGTGCCTGGCTGGCTCAGTTGGAAGAACATGCAACTCTCAATCTTGGGATCATGAGTTTGAGCCCCATGTTGGTTGTAGAGATTACTAAAACAAACAAACAAACCAATCATTAAAAAAAAAAGTTTGTGCCATTATTGGAATTGCAGCAAATGCTCTTACTTTCAAAGTTTCCTCCATCATTGCATCACTCATCCAAAATTCAAAGTCTTAAAAGACAGCCAAATTTGGGTCAAGTGCCCACATGGTATCTATACCAGANCATTGGCTTTTGTAATGGGAGCCAGTAGTGGGGAGCAGGTGTTGGGAATTCCCCTCCTGCCAAGACTATACACAGTGGAAAGAATGAAACTGGATAGCCCAAAAAACAACAACTGTCATGTTTTTAGGCAATGAAGTAGGAGCCTCGGTCTAAACTCATCGCTGGACAATTGCCATGAGGAAATGGAAGGAGGTGGTGAGGTCCTTAATGGTACTGACTACTATGGCCATCTTGGCAGGAAATGTAAAGCTGTGCCAGAGCAAGTGTCAAAACTGTTCAAGGAAGCAAGAGGCCTACAGAATCCTCCTGCCACCAAAATGAAGTTGAATATCTTCTGGGGAATTTTTCTTTTCTTTTAAAAAATTGTAAAGGTCTTTTTAAATTGTTTTAAATCCTGTCTTTCTGAGGCAAAGAATTGGATTGATTTGCTCAGTCATGTGGCAGATAGATCCTAGAATGAACTCAAAGATTCCCACCTCCTGATGTTCATACATTTGTACAGACAGAACTTGTAACTTGCTTCTAACCAATAGAACATGGCAAAAGGAATGGGGTCGTCACTCCCATGATAACATTGTTAATACATGACTCCACCTAAGGAGACTGGAGTGAGAGAGACTCTCCCTTGCTGGTTCTGAAAAAGCTACCTGTAGCTTCTTCTACCTGTAGTGCAGCCTCGTGAGACTCTGATGCAGAGAACTCAACTTAACTATGCAGAGACCCTTGACCCACAGAAACTGGGAGATAATAAGCATTTGTGTTATTTTAAGCCACTAGACTTATGGTTATTTGTTACACAGCACGAGAAAACCAATGCGGTCATACTCCACAGTTAGTGATCTCATCATCAATCCAGACATGGTAACACATGGAGATAATAATAGCTTCGTCCTCATAAGATTGTTATAAGGATACCTGAGTTTAATTTTGCAAAGGGCTTAGAACAGTTTCTGGCACGTATATGAGTGTTTTTAGGGTTTTTGTTTGTTTTTTTAAAGTGGGAAGGAGTGGTCCCATCTTCATCCCAATATCTCCCACATTTACATTATTGAGACTTGCTTATGTTGCCAATCTTACCATCTCTGCAGATCTCACAGGTTTCTGGACAGTTCCTTACCCTATTTGATATATCACAGACCATCTTATATTGTGGCTTAGAGGACAACAATGTTTAATTTAGCTGTTTTGGCAAGATCTCTTTCTTGTTTTCCTTCTTTTCTTCATTTCATATAGTGGTAAAATACCCATAACATAAAATATACCATTTTGACCATATTAAATGTTTCTTAATTTTATTTTTATTTTTAAAGTTTATTTATTTTGAGAGAGAGGGAGAGAAGGATGACAAGCGGGGGACAAGCTTGAGAGAGAGAAAAAGAGAATCCCAAGCAGGCTCTGCAGAGCCTGATGTGGGGCTCGAACTCACAAACCATGAGATCATGGCCTGAGAGGAAACCAAGAGCTGGACAATCAACTCACTAAACCATCCAGCTGCCCCTATTTTGACCATTTATTTATTTATTTATTATTTAGAAAGAGAGAGTGGGAGAGGGGTAGAGAGAGCCTGCTATCAGGCTTGGAGCCTGACAAAGGGCATGATCCCACCAACCATGAGATCATCACCTGAGCTGAAATCACGAGTGAGACGCTAAACCAACTTAGCCACCTAGGTGCCCCTGGACCATTTTAAATTGCACAATTCAGTGGCATTAAGCACAGCCATCACCAGTATCTATTTCCAGAACATTTTCATTACCCCAAACAGAAAACCCATGTCCATTAATCAGCCACTCCCTAGTTCCTCTTCTCCTAGCCACTGAAACCACAAATATACTTTCTGTCTCTATGAATTCACCTATTCTTTAATATTTCATATAAATGAAATTGTAATAAAAAACTGTCCTCTGTGCTCTGAAGCCAAAATATAACATGAGGACAGAGTTTGGGGATAAAGAGGAACAAGAGTTTTAGTACTTTGCCAGGTGAAGGAGGCTGCAGGAGTCTAACGCCTTCAAAACTGCAGACCCACCAGGGGTAAAAGGCTGAGGGGCTTTATAGGAAAATACAGGACCTGGACAGTTTCAATAGAAATCTGGTATGTGCTGCCAGCTGGTTTTGTCATGTCTTCAATGTGGTCTTGTGATTAGTGCTATCGCCAACCATCAAGAGTCTCATTAGTGAGCATACGTAGAAGTCAACAGGATATCAATATTGATACCAATCTCCTAGAACGAAGGATTCAACAGAAAAAAAAATTGAAGGGTAGGAGGAAGCTTCAAGAATGAGGAATTGAAAAATTTATTCAGTTTAAAGTCAAGCCTTGCTGAACCATTAGTGTGTCCATCTTAATTTCCATCCATGTTTGCATTTCTATAGATAGAAGTTTCAGAATCATTCAACAGGTAGTCTTTTGCATTTGGCTTCTTTCACTTACTGTAATGTTTTCAAGGTTCATTCACGATATGGCATTTATCAGTACTTCACTTCTTTTTAATGGTTGAATAACATTCCATTGTATGGATATGCTACTTTTTGTTTATCTACTCATCAGTTCATGGACATTTGGAGTGTTTCCACCTTTTGGAACTTGTGAATAGTGTTGTTCTAAAAATTCATGTACAAGGATTTGTTTGAAAACCAATTTTCATTTCTTTTGGGTATGTATCTAGGAGTAAATTTTCTTACTTGTGTGGTAATTCTTTTTCAAAATTAAAAAAAAATTACATCCAAGTTAGTTAGCATATAGTGCAATAATGATTTCAGGAGTAAAATCCAGTGATTCATCCCCTACATATATCACCCAGTGATTATCCCAGCAAGTGTCCTCCTTAAGCCTCTTGCCCATTTAGCCCATCCTCCCACCCATAACCCCTTCAGCAATGCTCAGGTTGCTCTCTATATTTAAGAGTCTTTTATGTTTTGTCCCTCTTCATGTATTTATATTATTTTTGCTTCCCTTCCCTTATGTTCATCTGTTTTGTATCTTAAATTCCACATATGAGTGAAATCATATGATATTTGTCTTTTTCTGATTGACTAATTTCGCTTAGCATAATACACTCTAGTTCTATCCACATTGTTGCAAATGGCAAGATTTCATTCTATTCTATTGTCAAGTAATACTCCATTGTATAAATATATATACCACATCTTCTTTATCCATTCATCTCTTGATGGACATTTAGGCTCTTTTCTCACTTAGGCTATTGTCCATAGTGCTGCTATAAACATTGGGGTGCATGTGCCCCTTCGAAACAGCATACCTGTATCCTTTGAATAAATACCTACTAGTGCAATTCCTGAGTCATAAGGTAGTTCTATTTTTAATTTTTTGAGGAAGCTCCATACTGTCTACCAGAATGGATGCACCAGTTTGCATTCCCACCAGCACTGCGAAAGGTTCCTCTTTCTCTGCATCCTCGCCAACATCTGTCGTTTCCTGAGTTGTTAACTGTAGCCATTCTGATAGGTATGAGGTGGTATCCCATTGTGGTTTTGATTTGTATTTCCCTGATGATGGGTGATGTCGAGCATTTTTTCATGTATCTGTTTTCCATCTGGATGTCTTCTTTGGAAAAGTGTCTATTTATGAGTTTTGCCCATTTCTTCACTGGATTATTTGTTTTTTGGGTGTTGAATTTAATAAGTTCTTTATAGAACGTATAGATTTATAGATTTGGATACAAACCCTTTATCTGATATGTTATTTGCAAATATTTTCTCCCACTCTGTCAGTTGTCTTTTAGTTTTGCTGATTGTTTCCTTCACTGTGCAGAAGATTTTTACCTTGATGAGGACCCAATAGTTCATTTTTGCTTTTGTTTCCCTTGCCTCCAGAGACGTGTTGAGTAAGAAATTGCTGCGGCCGAGGTCAAAGAGGTTTTTGCTTGCTTTCTCCTGGAGGATTTTGATGGTTTCCTGTTTTACGTTTAGGTGTTTCATCCATTTTGAGTTTATTTTGTGTATGGTGTAAGAAAGTGGTCCAGTTTCATTCTTCTGCATGTCGCTGTCCAGTTTTCCCAAAACCATTTGCTGAAAAGACTGTGTTTATTACATTGGATATTCTTTCTTGCTTTGTCAAAGATTACTTGGTCATATATTTGTGGGTCCATTTCCGGGTTCTCTATTTGCTCCATTGATCTGAGTATTGGTTTTTGTGCCAGTACCATACTATTTTGATTATTACAGCTTTGTAATACAGCTTGAAGTCCGGGATTGTGATGCTTCCAGCTTTGGTTTTCATTTTCAGGATTGCTTCAGCTATTCGGGGTCTTTTCTGGTTCCAAAAAAAAATTTAGGATTGTTTGTTCTAACTCTTTGAAGAATGCTGATATTGTTTTGATAGGGATTGCCTTGAATATTAGATTGCTTTGGGTAGTATTGACATTTTAACAATATTTGTTCTTCCAATCCATGAGCATGGAATGTTTTTCCATTTTTTTATGTGTCTTCTTCAGTTTCTTTCATAAGCTTTCTATAGTTTTCAGTGTATAGACTTTTTACCTCTTTGGTTAGGATTATTCCTAGGTATTATATAGTTTGGGTGCAATTGTAAATTAGATCAATTCCTTGATTTCTCTTTCTGTTGTTTCATTATTGGTGTATAGAAATACAACTGATTTCTGTGCATTGATTTTATATCTTGCCATTTTGCTGAATTTGTGGATCATTTCTAGCAGTTTTTTGGTGGAATTTTTTTAGGTTTTCTATATAGAGTATCATGTCATCTGAGAAGAGTGAAAGTTTGAATTCCTCCTTTCTGATTTGGATGCCTTTTATTTCTTTGTGTTGTCTGATTGCTGAGGCTAGGACTTCCAACAATAAGTTGAATAACAGTGGTGAGAGTGGACATCCCTGTCGTATTCCTGACCATGGGGGAAAACTCTCAGTTTTTCCCCATTGAAGTTGGTATTAGTGGTGGGCCTTTTGTATATGGCTTTTGTGATCTTGAGGTATGATCCTTCCATCTTTACTTTCTTGAGCGTTTTTATCAAGAAAGGATGCTGTAGTTTGTCGAATGCTTTTTCTGCATCTATTGAGAGGATCATGTAGTTCTTATTCTTTCTTTTATTAATGTGATGTATCACATTGATTGATTTGCAGATATTGAACCAGTCCTGTATCCCAGGTATAAATCCCACATAATCATATTGAATAATTCTTTTAATGTNTCCCCCACTATTTCTCCCCTTCTTCTCCCCCATGGTCCTCCGTTAAGTTCCTCCTAATCCTTCTATATGTGCAAACATATGATATTTGTCCTTCTCTGCCTGACTTTGCATCCATGTTCATCAGAAAAAAATGTTCATATAGTTCGTTTTAGTGGGGTTTTTGTCTGGTTTTGGAATCAAGGTAACACTGTCCTCATAGAATGAGTTTGGAAGTTTTCATTCCATTTCTATTTTCTGGAACAGCTTCAAAAGAATAGATGTTAACTCTCCTTTAAATGTTTGGTAGAATTCCCCTGAAAAGCCATCTGACCCTGGACTCTTGTTTGTAGGGGGATTTTTGATTACTAATTCAGTTTCTTTACTGGTTATGGATCTGTTCAAATTTTCTATTTCTTCTGTTTCAGTTGTGTTAGTTTATATGTTTCTAGAAATTTTTCCATTTCTTCCATTTGCCCAAGTTATTGGCATATAATTGCTCATAATATTCTGTTATTATTGTTTGTATTTCTGCAATGTTGGTTGTGATCTCTCCTCTTTCATTCTTGATTTTATTTTTTTGTGTCTTTTCCTTTTTTCTTTTTGATCAGCTGGCTAGGGGTTTACCAATTTTGTTAATTCTTTCAAAGAACCAGTTCCTGGTTTCATTGATCTGTTCTACTGTTTGTTTGTTTTATTTCTATAGCATTGATTTCTGGTCTAATCTTTAATATTTCCTGTCTTCTGCTTGTTTGGGGTTTATTTGCTATTCTTTTTCCAGTTCCTTAAGGTGTAAGGATAGGTTGTGTATCTGAGGCCTTTCTTCCTTCTTTAGGAAGGCCTGGATTGCTATATACTTCTCATGACTGCCTTTGCTGCGTTCCAGAGGTTTTGAGCTGTCATGTTATAATTTTCGTTGGCTTCCATGTACTATTTAATTTCCTCTTTAACTTCTTGGTTAACCCATTCATTCTTTAATAGGATGTTCTTTAATATAAAAGTATTCATTGTCTTTCCAAATTTTCTTATTGTTAATTTTAAGTTTCATAGCATTACAGTCTGAAAATATTCACAGTACAATCTCGATCATTTTGTACTTGTTGAGGGCTTATTTGTATTCCAGTATGTGATATATTCTGGAGAATGTTTCATATGTACTTGAGAAAAATATGTATTCTACTGCGTTAGGATGAAATGTTCTGAATATATCTGTTAAGTCCATCTGATTCAGTGTGTCATTCAAAGCCATTGTTTCCTTGTTGATTTTCAGCCTAGATGATCTGTATATTGATGTAAGTAGGGTGTTAAAGTCCCCAACTGTTATGGTATTATTATCAATGAGTTTCTGTATGTTTGTGATTAATTGATTTATACATTTGTGTGTCCACATTGAGGGCATAAATGTTTATAACTGTTAGATCTTCTGGGTGGATAGACCCCTTAATTATGATATACTGCTCTTCTTCATCTCTTATTACTGTCTTTCTTTTTAAATCTAGATTGTCTGATACAAGTATGGCTACTACAACTTTTTTTGACGACCACTAGCATGATAGACGGTTCTCCATTCCCTTACTTTCAATATGAAAGTGTCTTTAGNAGGGCACTTGCTGGGATGAGCACTGGGTGTTATATGGAAACCAACTTGACAATAAAATATTTAAGAAAAAAATGGGAAAAAAAAACCCCAAATTATCTACAATAAATAATAGAATCAGAAAAAAAGAAAGTGTCTTTAGGTATAAAATGGGTCTCTCATAAACAGCATATAGATCGGTCTTGTTTTCTTATCCATTTTGTTACCCTATGTCCTTTGATTGGAATATTTAGTCCATTGACATGTAGAGTGAGTACTGAAAGATATGAATTTATTGCCATTTTGTTGCCTGTAGAGTTGGAGTTTCTGGTGGTGTTCTCTGGTCCTTTTGCTTTTGGTATTTTTTTAATTTTATTTCATCTCTTCTCCCTTCAGACAGTCTCCCTTAAAACTTCTTGCAGAGCTGGTTTAGTTTAGAACTTCTTTAGTTTTAGTTTGTTTGGGAAACTTTTATCTCTCTTTCTATTTTAAGTGACAGCCTTGTTGGACAAAGAATTCCTAGCTGCATATTTCAGCACATTGAATATACCCTGACACTTCTTTCTGGCCTGCCAAGTTTCTGTGGCTAGGTCTGCAGAAAACCTGATCTCTCTCCCCTTATAGCTTAAGGAGTTTTTTCCTCTTGCTGCTTTCATAACTCTTTCCTTGTCTGCGTATTTTGTGAATTTGACTATGATATGCCTTGTTGATGGTGGGTTTATGTTGACTCTAATGGGGGTTCTCTGAGCTTCTTGGATTTTGATGTCTGTGTCTTGCCCTGGGTTAGGAAAGCTTTCTGCTATGATTTGCTCGCATAAACCTTGTACCCCTTTTTCTCTCTCTTCATCTTCTGGGACTCCTATCATTTGGAATGTATTCCTTTTTAATGAGTCACTAAGTTCCCTAAATCTCAGTGCTCCTTATCTATATCTATATCTATGTCTATATCTATATCTATCTATATCTATATCTATATCATGTTCTTTTGCCTTAATTTCCCTCTTTTTTCCTTCTTCATTATTCTCCATAATTTTATCTTCTATATCACTGATTCTCTGCTCTGCTTTATTCTTCCTTGCCATCATGGCATCCATTCGAGATTGCATCTCAGTTATAGCATTTTTAATTTCATCCTGACTAGATTCTACTTCTTTTATCTCTGCAGAAAGGGATTCTATGCTTTTTTCAATCCCAACTAGTATTCTTATTATCGTGATTCTAAATTCTATTTTAGACATCTTGTTTATATCTGTATCGATTAAGTCCCTGGTCATTGTTTCTTCCTGTTATTTCTTTTGGGGTGAATTCCTTCATTTTGTCATTTGAGAAGCAAAAGAATTAATAAAATTAAAAATAAAATTAACAAATTAAAAACAACACAAAAAATCAAATAGCAGAAGCTAGATCCTAGGTGTGTTTTGATCTGGTTGTTGAAGGAAGCTTGATAGAACAGAGAAAGAAAGGAAAGGAAATAAAAAGGAAAAGAAGCAAGAAAACATTTAAAAATTAAGAAAAATGTGTACAGTAAAATAGAATAAAATTAAATAAAGAAATTAGAATAAAAATTTCAAAATAAAAAATATAGTAAAGGATATTTAAATTTTTTTAAAAAATGGAAAATAACAATAAATGTATCTTTCTGTATCCAAGAATAAGAAAGAACAGAAAAAAAAAAAGAAAAAAATGAATAGATGGGTCAGTGTACAGAATGAAATCCAAATGAAATTACATCCAGTTTCCCCTAGAATTCTAACTATGAAGCACTTTATAGTAGATACACTAAGCAGTCATAGACCTTTGTGGTGGTCCTCTATGGCCTGAGCTTGGTTGGTGCAGTTGGTCAGGGCTTGGTGTAACAGCTGTATTCTCCACTAGGTGGCCCTGCATAGCTTATTGGGGTGGATGGGTGTGGCATGCTTGTACATGTTTGCGCATGAGTGGGAGAGGTGAAAATTGCTTCACGCAGCTTCCCAGTCTCTGACAATGGAACTCTGTGCTCACACCAACCAGCAATCAGGTATTCCTCCTTTTTTTCTGGCTTCCATCCACTCCCCACTTCTACACTGTCCCTGTCTAAGCCATCAACCTGCCAGGTGATACCTGCCTTCTGGATTATATCTCATAGGGACTCTGTTTCCAAACCCCCATTTAAGAGGGCCCTGTGGCTTCGACCCATTCCAACCTTCTGGGGGATGGTCTCACCAGGCAATGACTGGGTGCCAGCTTGCCTCCCCCTTCCCCGAAATGTTCGTGTGGTCATGTTGTTGTAGAGGTTCAGAGATTGTGGCTGGGTGCCTGCTTGCTCCAGAAAAAGTTCATGAGATCCTGCAGCAGCACAGGCTCAGAGATTATGACAAAACACAACACATAGCTGATACTAGGTTGCACCACACACTACCGTCTTTGTTCCAATACCAGCAAACTTGGCTGTTTTCCAGGGTCCAATGGGACCTTTGCCTATGGGGGGGCCATATGGTCTATACCAAATGCCCTCCCAGCAGGGGAACTACTTCACCCTGTGTGGCCTGAGGACTCCTCAGACCTCGCTGCCTGCTCCTGGGGATTTGCTCTTCCCACCCAGAGCACTGACAGGTATTGAGTTGTGGAATTTCTGACTCTGCTCTCCCCTCTTTATAGAGTCCTAATGGTATTGAGACTCTCTTTTCTCTTTTCTCCCTTTCTTGTTTAGTCACCTGTGGGTGTTTCCACTCTTTCTCTCTCCAGCCACTTTTGGGGAGAGTGATATTCCTGCACTCTTCCTCCTTTCTCTGTCCATACTCTGCAAAAACAGCTCCCTACCCTCCAAGGCTTCTCTCTCTCCCAGTTCACCTCTCTGCGCTGTGTACCTGCCAAGTTCTGTGGCTCAAGTTATGAAGAGTGTTGTATTAATCCTCAGATCAATTTTCTAGGTGTGCAAAATGGTTTGGTGCTGATCTAGCTGCATTTCAGGGAGGAGAGAAGCTCAGAACTTCCATGCTACTCCACCATCTTGGACCCTCACCACTTATGTGGTAATTTTATGTTTAACTTGTTGAGGAACCATCCAACTGTCCACAGTGGCTGCGCCATTTTACATTGCCACAAGAAATGTATGGGAGTTCTAATTTCTCCATTCCCTCACCAACAGTTGTTAATTTATGTATTATTATTATTATTATTATGGCTATCCTGGGAGGTGTGAAGTAAAGTTGTATCTCACTGAGGTTTTGATTTGCATTGGTATATCTTATGCCGATAAATGTCTATTCAAGTCCTTTGCCCATTTTTATTGAGTTATTTGTCTTTTTGTTGTTGAGCTACAGGAACTTGTTACATATTCTGAATACTAGTCCCTTATCAGATATATAAAATACAAATATATTCTCTCATTCTGTGAGTTTTCTTTTCACCTTTTTGATAGTGTGGTTTGAGGCACAAAAATACTAAATTTTGATGAAATCTAACTTATTAATTTTTTCTTTAGTTTCTTGTGACTTTGGTGTTATATTTAAGAAATCATTGCCATATTGAAGATTACAAATTTTTACACGTATGTTTTCTTCAAAAAGTTTCATCATTTGACTTCTTTTTGTTGTTCTTAAATATTTTATTGTCAAGTTGGTTTCCATATAACACCCAGTGCTCATCCCCACAAGTGCCCTCCCCCATGCCCACCACTCCCCTTTCCTCTCTCCCCCACCCCCATCAGCCCTAGGTTTATTCTCAGCATTCAAGAGTCTCTCATGGTGTGCCTCCATCCCTCTCCCCAACTATTTTTCTCCTTCTTCTCCCCCATGACCCTCCATTAAGTTCCTCCTAATCCACCTATACGTGCAAACATATGGTGTCTGTCCTTCTCTGCCTGACTTATTTCACTCAGTATAACACCCTCAAGGTCCATCCATGTTGTTACAAATGGCCAGATTTCATTATTTCTCATTGCCATGTAGTTAGTATTCCATTGTATAGATGAACCACATCTTCTTGATCCATTCGTCAGTTGATGGACACTTAATGCTCTTTCCATGTTTTGGCTATTGTTGAGAGTGCTGCTATGAACATTGGGGTACATGTGTTCCTATGCATCAGCATTTCTATATCCCTTGGGTCAATTCCTAGTAGTGCTACTGCTGGGTCATAGGGGAGTTCTAGTGTTAATTTTTTGAGGAACCTCCACACTGTTTTCCAGAGAGGCTGCACCAGCTTACATTCTCACCAACAGTGTAGGAGAGTGCCGCTTTCTCCACATCCTCGCCAGCATCTAAAGTCTCCTGATTTGTTCACTTTAGCCACTCTGACAGGCATGAGGTGGTATCTCAGTGTGGTTTTGATCTACATTTCCCTGATGATGAGGGACTCTGAGCATCGTTTCATGTGTCTGTTGGCCATCTGGATGTCCTCTTTGGAAAATTGTCTGTTCATGTCTTCTGCCCATCTTTTCACTGGATTATTTGTTTTTCAGGTGCAGAGTTTGGTGAGTTACTTATAGACTTTGGATACTAGCTCTTTATCTGCTATATCATTTGCAACTGTCTTCTCCCATTCTATCAGTTGCCTATTAGTTTTATGGATCGTTTCCTTTGCTGTGCAGAAGCTTTTCATCTTGATGAGGTCCCAATAGTTCATTTTGGTCTTGATTCCCTTGCGTTTGGGGATGTGTCAAACAGGAAATTACTGCAGTTGAGGTCAAGGAGATTGTTTCCTGCTTTCTTCCCTAGGGTTTTGATGGTTTCCTGTCTCACTTTCAGGTCCTTTATCCATTTTAAGTTTATTTTTGTCCATGGTTTGAGAAAAATATCTAGTTTCATTCTTCTGCATGTTGCTGTCCAGTTCTCCCAGCACCATCTGTTAAAGAGGCTGTCTTTTTTCCATTGGATACTCTTTCCCGGTTTGTCAAAGATTAGTTGGCTATACACGTCTGGATCCAATTCTGGGCTCTATTCTATTCCAGGGTCTACATGTCTGTTTTTGTGCCAATACCATACTGTCTTGATGATGACAGCTTTTTAGTAGAGGCTAAAGTCTGGGATAGTGATGCCTCCCGTTTTGGTTGTCTTCTTCAATATTACTTTGGCTATTTGGGATCTTTTGTGGTTCCATACAAATTTCAGGATAGTTTGTTCTAGTTTTGAGAAGAATGCTGGTGCAATTTTGATTGGGATTGCATTGAATGTGTAGATTGCTTTGGGTAGTAATTACATTTTAACTATATTTATTCTTCCTATCCATGAGCATGGAATGTTTTTCCATTTCTTTGTGTCCTCCTCAATTTCCTTCATAAGTTTTCTATATTTTCATCATACAGATCTCCAAAAACTTTGGTTAGGTATATTCCTAGGTATTTTATATGTTTTTTGTGCAATTATGAATGGGATCAGTTTCTTGATTTCTCTTTCTGTTGCTTCATTATTGGTGTATAAAAATGCAACTGATTTCTGTACATTGATTTTGTATCCTGCAACATTGCTGAATTCTAGGATCATGTCTAGTAGGCTTTTGGTGGAGTCTGTCAGGTTTTCTATGTAGAGTATCATGTCATCTGTGAAGCGCGAATGATTGCCTTCCACTTTGCCAATTCTGATGTCTTTGATTACTTTTTGTTTCTGATTGCTGATGCTAGGACTTCCCGCTCTATGTTACACAACAGTGGTGAGAGTGGACATCCCTGTCATGTTCCTGATCTCAGGGGAAAAGCGCTCAGGTTTTCCCCATTGAGGATGATGTTAGCTGAGGGCTTCACATAGATAACTTTTATGATGTTTAAGTAAGTTTCTTCTATTCCGACATTTTCGAGGGTCTTTATTAAGAAGGGATGCTGTGGGGCGCCTGGGTGGCT
>NW_027529429.1:929797-976779 GCF_008692635.1 Crocuta crocuta | reverse complement strand
TTGGATTGTCCCCTTAATTATAATATAGTGCCCTTCTCTGTCTCTACTATGGATTTTGTTGTAAAGTTTAGTTATCCAGTGTTAAATATTGCTGCTCCAGCTTTCTTCTGATATCCATTTACAATTTAAATGTTTCTGCATCTCTTCACCTCCAGTCTGCAAGTGACTTTAGGTATAAATAAGTTTCTTTTAGACAGCATGTAGATGGTTCTTGCTTTTTTATCCATTGTGACACCCTATGTCTTTTGACTGAAGCATTAGTCCATTTACATTCAGAGTAATTATCAATAGATACATATTTATTTCCATTTATTACTTCTTTGGTGGTGGTGTCTAGAGACTTTCTCTGATCCTTTCTGTCTTTCATGTTTTGCTGATTTTATTTAGTGATATATTTGGATTTCTTTCTCTATTCTTTGTAAGTTTCTTTTTGGCTTTGGATATATAGTTCCTTTTGGGTCTGTATAAAACCACCTCTGCAAATTAACAGTCTATATTAAGTGGATGGTCATTGAAGTCCATTATTTTCTCCTCTCCCCTTCCATGGCATCATGTTTTAAGTGTACATTATTATATTTTATATCCCTTTTCCTGTGTGAGTTCCTTGACTAATTTTTACAGAAATATTCATTTTTACTGCTTTTCTGTTTCCTGCCTTTCCATTGTCATTTTTGGTCTCTCTTTTTGACTCAAAGAGTCTCCTTTAATGTTTCTTACAGAGCTGATTTGTGGTCATGAACACTTTTAGTTTTTGTTTCATTCTCAATGATAGCCTTCCTAGATGAAATATTCTGGCTGCAGATTTTTCCTATCCAGCACTTGGAATATATCATGCCACTTCCTTCTGGCTTCTTACATTTCTGTTGAGAAATCTCCAGCTAGCTTTATTGGCCTGCACTTCTAAGTCAATGATTTCTTTTGTGTTGCTGCTTTTAAGATATATTTTTGTACTCTTTTTTGAAAATTAAATATAATGTCTTGGTGTAGCTCTGCGTTTGTTGATTTTGATGGGAGTCTCTGTGCCTTCTGGATCGGGATGTCTGTTTCCTTCCCCAGATTAGGAAAGTTTTCAGCTTTTACTTTTTCAAATAAATTTTCTGACCTTTTTCCTCTCTCTTCTGCTGGCACTCCTATAACACTAATGCTATTACATTTGATGTAGACACTGAGTCGCCTAGGTTTATTCTTGCTTTGCATATTTTGTCTTCCTCTTTTTTTTCACCTTCCTTGCTTTCTATTGCTTTGTGTTCTAGGTCATTAATTCATTTCTCTGTTTCTTCCAGCCTGCTGTTGATTGCATCAAGCATGTTTCTAATCTTGTTTATTGCCTCTTCATCTCTGTTTATTTCTTTCTAATTCTTTATCTCTGTAGCAAGGGTCTCACTGATGTCTTCCATTTTTTTCAAGTCCAGTGAGTATCCTTATGATCAATTGCTTTAAATTCTCCATCAGGTATGTTACTTATATCTGTTTAGTGTAGATCTCTGGCCATGACCTTATCTTTTTCTTTCTTTGGAATAGATTCCTGTGTCATCTCATATGCCTAAGTATCTGGCTGCTTCTGTGTATTAGAAACTCCAGATGTCTTCTTTTGNGACAACTACATATCCGTATAGTGGGAGGAAATGAACCTTCATCCTTGTTTCCCACAATAAACAAATGTTTACAGAAAATGGATCACGGAAGTAAATATAAGAGCTAAAACAATAAATCTTTAGGAAGGAAACAGGAAAAAAATCTTGATAATATTGGGTTAGGCAAGAGTTTCTAAAACAGCAAACACAAAACAGAATACAAGAAAAATGGATAAAAGGGCATTCTCTGAGGTTAAAATAGTTTGCCCTTTAAAAGACTTAGTTAACAAAAGATAATATCAGGGGCATCTTGTTAGTTCAGTCAGTTAAGCATCCAACTCTTGTTATCAGATCAGGTCCTGATCTCCCAGTGGTAAGATCAAGCCCCATATCAGGCTCTGTGCTGAACGTAGAGCCAACTTGGGATTCTCTCTTTCCCTCTCTCTGCCCTCCCTACTCTTTCTTTCTCTCTCTCTCAAAATAAATAAATAAACATTTAGAAAAGAAGAAAATATCAAGCCACAGAATGGGAGAAAACTTTGCAAGACTTGTATCCAGAATATATAAAGAACACTTAAGTGTAAAAAAAAAAAAAAAGACAAAACAGGAAGAAGATTTGAGGAGACATTTCACAAAAGAAGATATCAAGTGATCGATAAGCACATAAAAATGTTCAAAATCATTCATTACGAGAGAAATGCAAATTAAAACCACAATGAGGTACCACTGCACTCACTCACATGACTGACAATACCAGTGTTAACAAAACATGGCCAACTGGCATTCACAAACACTGCTGGCAAGAATGCAACCTTAAAATGATGTAGTCACTTTAGAAAATGTAGCTAACCAAGAGCACTTCTGTGGCTCAGTCATTAAGTGTCCAATTTCGGCTCAGGTCATGATCTCACAGTTTGAGTTCAAGCCCCACATCAGGCTCTGTGCTGACAGCTCAGAACCTGAGCCTGCTTCAGATTCTGTGTCTCCTTCTCTTTCTGTCCCTCTACTACTTGTGCTCTGTTTCTCTCTTTCAAATATAAATAAACACTTAAAACTATTTTTTTTTAAATAAAATGTAGCTAACTGGAACAGAATTTGTTTTCCAAATTTCCCTGAAAGACTCCAGACTCATTTTTACACGGTAACTATACATTAAAAGAGAAGTGCCCATCTCATAAACTAGTTTGAAGAAGGGAAAAAAGAGAGAACAACCGATTTCCTTTGTTTGTTTGTTTTCTTTCTTTTTTTAATATTATTATTTATTTCTAGGAGAGAGAGAAAGAGACAACGTGAGCAGGGGAGGGTCAGANATCCCAATTTGCCCATGGGACTAGATATAAATCGAACATAAGAGGAAAAATCCTAGGACCTATAATGCAAATGCAAGTGAGGTGGTGTTGATTTATTTATGGGACAGATGTCAGGAAAATATCATAGATTATGATATAGCAAATTGTTCAGATCTCGGAACCTGTATGATGTGGCTTGCTGAGCAGCAGAATTACTGTTTTTCCTCTATCAGGAAGTTGTTTGAGGGAGTAGCTGGGGTCAAATCTTGCTGAGTGCCATAGATAACCTTCAACCATTTATTGGGTACAATTTATACCTGGTGAATTCCTCACCTGACCACCAGTCATTCTTACCACATTGAACACATTTCCTATAAGAAACCTAACGGGGATGTCAAGCAGCCTAAATAACGCAAATATATCTTTTATCTCTGTAATTCTCTTATCTTTAGAATGGTTTATAAATTCTTTGAGTAGAGCTGACTCTGAGCTTCATTTTTGCCAGTCCTCATAGATGTATCCCTTAGGACATGGCCTCTAAAGTTTCAGATATGAAAGCCTGTGCTCTTTCTAATATATGGCACTAACTCTAGGCTGGAATGTAAAAAGGACATTAGAAAAAGCACAATAATGAGGAATACAACTCCTTTTTTGGATGGGAGATATTTGACTGCTAACAGCTTTTTAAACTCCTCTTTCGCTCTTTCCCTTTAACTCATATCTGGGTAAACTGATGAGAAAGCCCTGATGTTCCCACATTTGGCATCAGCAGATATTCAAATCACACACACCATTGCCAAGTTACAGGAACTCTTACCCAGCCCCACCCCTAACCAGAATAAAACCCCAGACCAGTTTCCTTTCCTTGCTCTTCAGACATTTCAGACATCTTCGAAAGGCCTTCCCTATTCTCTGCAGAGACATCAATTATGTAAGTAATAAACCTTTGCATTCAATGTGTGTGTGTGTGTATGTGAGAGAGAGAAAGGGGGAGAGAGAGAGAGAGAGAGGGAGGGAGGGAGACAGAGAGAGAACGAAAGAACGAATGGGGTAGGGGAAGAGAGAGAGGGAGACATAGAATCAGCGGCAGGCTCCAGGGTCTGAACTGTCAGCATAGAGCCCAGTGTTGTATGCCATGTTGTTAATTTTAGCCATTGTGACAGGTGTGAGGTGATATCTCATTGTAGTTTTGATTTGCATTTCCCTGATAATGATTGACGTTGAATATCTTCTCATGCATCTATTGGCCATCTGTATGTCTTCTTTGGAAAAATGTCTATTCGTGTCTTCTGCCCATTGTTTTAACTGGAGTATTTGGTTTATGGGTGTTATGTTTTATAACTTCTTTATCTTGGAAACCAATTCTTTACCATATATGTCATTTGCAAATATCTACTCCCAATCCATAGGTTGTCTTTTAGTTTTGTTGATTGTTTCCTTCATTGTGTAGAAGTGCTTTATCTAGATGAACTTCAAATAGTTTATTTTTGCTTTTCTTTCCTTGGTCTCAGGAGACATATCCAGAAAGAAGTTGCTATGGCCAATGTGGAAGAGATTGCTGCCTGTGTTCTACTCTAGGATTTGGATGGTTTCCTGTCTCACATTTAGGTATTTAATCCATTTTGAATTTATTTTTATGGATAGTGTAAGAAGCGGTCCAGTTTCATTCTTTTGCATGTTGTTTTCCAGTTTTCCCAACACCATTTGTTGAAGACTTTCCCTTTGTGTATTCATTCCTCCTTTGTTGAAGATTAATTGGCCATATAATTTTCAGTTTATATCTGAGTTTTCTGTTCTCTTCCATTGATGTATGTGTCTTTTTATGTGTTTGCCAGCACCATACTGTCTTGATCACTACAGCTTTGTAATATAAATTGAAGTCCAGAATTGTGATGCCACCAGTTTACTTTTCTCTTTCAAGACTGCTTTGGCTATTTGGGGTTTTTTGTTGTGCCATACAAATTATTGGATAGTTTGTTCTATCTCTGTTAAAAATGCTTGTGGAATATTCATAGGGATTGCGTTAAATGTGTAGATTGTTTTGGGTAGTACAGACAATTTACCTGTATTTATTCTTCCAAATCATGAGCACGGAATGTTTTTCCATTTCTTTCTGTTCTCTTCAATTTCTTTTTTGTCTGTTTGTTTGTTGTTTGTTGTTGTTTTTTAAGTAGACCCCATGCTCAGCGTGGAGTCCAATGTGGGGTTTGAACTCATGACCCTGAGATCAAGACCTGAGCTAAGTTCAAGAGCCAGACACTTAATCGACTGAGCAACCCGGGAGCCCCCTCTTCAATTTCTTTCATCAGTGTTTTATATTCAGAGTACAGATCTTTCACCACTTTGGTTAGGCTTATTTCTAGGTATCTTATCGTTTTTGGTGCAATTTTAAGTGGAATTAATTCCTTGATTTCTCTTTCTGCTGTTTCATTATTGGTGTACAGAAATGCAACCGATTTCTGTACACTGACTTTGTATCCTGCAAGTTTACTGAATTTGTGTAGGTATTTTCTGGTGGAGTCTTAAGGGTTTTCTATATAGAGTATCGTATTATCTATAAATGCTGGAAATTTTACTTTTTCCTTATCAATTTAGATGCAATTTTATTACTTCTTTTTGTCTAATTGCTGAGGCTAGGACTTTCAGTACTATGATTAATAACAGTGGTGAGGGTACACATCCTTGTCTTATTCCTGACCATAAGGAAAAGCTCCACTTTTCTCTCATTGAGGATAATATTAGCTGTGGTTTTTCATAAGGCCTTTATTATGCTGAGGTACGTTCCCCCCATCACTACTTTGTTGAAGGTTTTTATCATGAATGGATGTTGTACTTTGTGAAATGCTTTTTCTGCATCTATTGAGAGGATCATATGGTTCTCTATTAATGTATTATATCACATTGATTGATTTGTAAATATTAAACAACTCTTGTAGCCCAGAAATAAATCCTAGTTGATCATGGTGAATGATTCTTTTAATGTACTATTAGATTTGATTTGCTAGTATTTTGTTGCGAATTTTTGCACCCATGTTCATCAGGGATGTTGGCCTCTGGTTCTCTTTTTAGTGGAGTCCTCTGTCCCTCTCTCTCTGCCCCTTCCCTGCTGGTTCTTGTTGTCATTCTCTTCCCCTCCCTCTCTCTAAAAATAAACTTAAAAAAAAAGAAACTCTCTTACATTCAGAGTAAATATTGATAGATACGCATTTAGTGCAATTTTATTACTTGCTTTGTCATAGTTTTGGGAGGTTTTCTCTGTTCTTTTGTTATCTTTGTCACTTTTTGTCTCTCTTTCCCAATAAGAGTCCCCTTTAGCATTTCCTGCAGGTTGACTTAGTGGTCATAACCTCCATCAGTTTTTGTTGGTCTGGGAAATTCTTTATATTTCCATCTATTCTGAATAATAGCCTTACTGGATAGAGTATTCTTGGCAGCAAGTTTTTCCCATTCAGCTCATTGAATATATCATGCCACTCGCTTCTGGCTTGCCAAGTTTCTGTGGAGAAATCTGCAACTATCCTTATGGGTGTCACTTTGTAAGTTGACGGCTTCTTTTGTCCTGTTGATTTTAAGATTTTTTTTTTTCTGTATCACAATAGTTTGCAAACTTAACTACAATATATCTTGGTGTTGGCCTCCTTTTGTTGATTTTGATGGGAGTTCTCTGTGACTCCTGGAGGTGAATATATGTTTCTTTACCCAGATTACCGAAGTTTTCAGCAATTATTTACCCAAAAAACAAAAACAAAAACAAAAACAAAAAATAACTTTCTTCCCTCATTTCTCTTCCTTGTTCTTCCTGGACTCCTATAATATGAATGTTACTATGTTTGATGGAGTCATTGAGTCCTCTAAGTCTATTCTCATGATCCATATATTTTTCTCTCTTTTATTCAGCTTATTACTTTCCATTATTCTATCTTCTATATCATTTATTCATTCCTCTGCTTTTTCCATCCTTGTGGTTATGACACCCAGATAGTTTCAAATCTCAATTATTACATTTTACATTTCTGACTATTTTTTCAGTCTCTTATCTCTGTGTGTTAGGGTCTCACTGATGTCTTCCATGCTGTTCTCAAAACCAGCAAGTATACTTATGATTGTTGTTTTAAATGCTCCATCAGGGGGCACCTGAATGGCTGTTGGTTGAGTGTCCAACTCTTGATTTGGCTCAGGTCATGATTTCACAGTTGGTGAGTTCGAACCCCACATCAGGCTCTGTGTTGACAGCATGGAGCCCGCTTGGGATTCTCTCTCTCCCTCTCTCTTTGGCCCTCCCCCCTCTTAAAATAAATAAACTTTAAAACAAACAAACAAACAAACAAACTCCATCAGGCATATTTCTTATATCTGTTTCAATCAGATCTCTGGCTGTGATCTCCTCTTGTTCTTTCTTTTGGGATGAGTTCTCCTATCTCAACATTTTGTCTAGGTGCCTGTCCTCTTCTCTGTGTTAGAAAAGCCTTTTATGTTTCTTGCTTCTGAAAGTAATGACTTTATGAAGAAGAGATCATATAGTGTCCAGGGCCTGGCATTTAAAGGTGTGTATCTGGTGTGTGCGGTGTGCTACTATGTTTTGGCTGCTTTATCCCTCATTCAGTTACTTGTAGAGGCTCACCTTACTTGCAATGGGCAGTGTTTGGACCTTAGCCAGAGTGTGGTGAGTTTTAACTAGGCATGCTCTGATCAGTTTATTAAGTGAGATCTGATGCCACTTCCACTATAACTGAAGCCTTGCAGAACGTGGTGCAGGGTGGGGGTAGGGAGTTCTGCTGACTTTGCAGAAGGGGCCCATTGCACCCATCTTAAGCACACTTGCCCAAGACAAGCAGAAACAGCAGAGTGCAGAGTGGTAGGATGTGGTGCAAGCAGGTTAGTCAGTCAGTCGTGGCACTGTGCTTTTATTAAAGTTTTTTATGCTGGGAGGGGTGGAGATGGGGAGGGAAATGGTGCCAGCCAGCTCCTTTGTCCCCAGAGAGTGGACTATCTATGCTCTCTGCTGTGCTGTCTTCTCTCTGTGCTATCTTCTCTCAAAGAACTTCCAGGAGAGTGAATAATTTCCCCTCATGTCCCCTAATGTTTCCCAAATGACTGTTTCACACTTTGTCTCTAGGTTTCTAGACTGCTGGGACCAGTGCAGTGTTCTTGGGGCTCTATCTTAGCCAAGCTTTCAGACTTTTAAAACTCTAAACTTTAGGAATGTGATGTGGTGGGGGCCTGCCTTGGTCTTCTGGGGGAGTGTCTCTCTGAGCTGGGACAGACAGCTTTGACCCATAACAGCAGTTGCACCTGAGCACAGAGGTGTGGGATTTGGAGGAAAACAGGGTAAAAAGCCAGTGTCTGGGTTGATCACCCTCAATAGGTATCTCTGCTCCTATGCTGAAGGCAGAGAAGGAAAATGGTGCCCACTGGCTCTGTTTTCCTTAAAGAGGCATCTCTGCGAATGCCATCTCTCACAGATGCATTCCAAGAAGAGCCAACAGTCTCTCCTGGTGTGCCTTGGGCAATCCTCAGATTGAGCCATCTACCCCAGGAATTGCTTGTCTGCCTTCTCTCCAGGAGTAGAGCAGTGCCTCAGGTCTCTCTCCCAGCCAAGCATGTCAACCTCTAAAGCTCCAGTCTTTTGAGTCCCACTGGTTGCATGAGCACAAAAATCAGCCTCTCTAGTTTTCCCAGCCAATCCCTTGGGGAAGTTTTCTTGTGCATATCCCTGTGCACCCCACTCTCTCTGGCCTCTCTCTGCAACCCAGGCTCCTTCCCCTCTGCAGCACCCACAATCCATTTCTCCCACAAGTCACATCTCGGCACTTCCTACATAGTTCAGTGTTGCCTCTTCTCTCCCTCTAGTTATACAGTTTGTTCTGTCAATCTCTCAGGTTGATTTCTTGGGTATTCAGAATAATTTGATAGTTATCTACCTATGCTCAAGGGACAAGACAAGAAGGGTCCTACTACTACACTAGCATCTTAGCTCTCCTTAAACCATTTCTTTTCCTAATGCTTAATCATTAGTGCAAAGGAATGCCACTGACTTCTGTATACTGATTTTGTAAACTGCCACTTACTAAAATCAATCATCGTTACAATACCTTTTTGACTGACTCATTGGGATTTCTACATACAAGATCATATTATCAACAAACAGCAACTATTTCACTTCTTCCTTCCTGATTTAGATGTTTTTTATTTCTTTGTCTTGCACAACTGCCGTAGCTAGGACTTCCAGTACTAAATTGAATAGGAGTACTGAGAGTAGGCAACCTAGTCTTGCTCCAGATCTGAAAACAAAATTGTAATTTTTTCCCATTGATTAGAATGTTAGCAGTGGATTTATTATATATGCCCTTTAGTATGTTGAGGTATGTTACTGTTATACCCAATCTGTTAAGGATTTTTACTATTAAAAGATACTGTATTTTATTAAATGTTTTTCTGCATCTATTGAGATAAATGTGTGATTTTTACCTCTCATTTTATTGATGTGATTAACATGATTAATTATTGATGTGATTAATGATTTACATATGTTGAACCGTCCTCACATCCCAGGGATAAGTCTCACTTGGTCATGGTGTATAATCGTTTTAGTGTTTTCTTAAGTTTGGTTTGCTAATGTTTTATTGAGAATTTTTGCATCTATATCAGAGATACTGGTCCATAGTTTTCTTGTGGTATGTTCATCTGGTTTTGATATCAAGGTAATGTTGGTTTTGTAGAATAAGTTTAGAAGTGTTCCCTCTTCCTCAATATTTTGAAAGAGTTTGAGAAGAATTGGTGTTAATTCTGTAAATGTTCGTTAGAATGCTCTAGTGAAACTATCTGGTCCTGGAGTTTTCTGTGTTAGAGATTTTTTAATTACTAGCTCAATCTCTTGGCTGGTGGATATTTTTAAATTTTACATTTCTGGGGCACCTGGGTGGCTCAGTAGGTTACGTGTATGACTTTGGCTCAGGTCAGGATCTCAGGGTTCATGGGTTCGAACCCCTCATCAAGGTTTGTGCTGACGGCTCAGAGCCCGGAGCTTGCTTCAGATTTTGTGTCTCCCTCTCTCTCTCTGCCCCTCCCCCACTTGTATTCTGTTTCTCTTTTTCAGAGATTGAATAAACATTTAAAAAATATATTTTTTAAATTTTCTACTTCTTCCTGATTCAGTCTTGGTAGGTTGTGTGTGTCTAAAAATGTATTCATTTTTTCTAGGTTATGTAATTTGTTGGTATGTAATTTTTCAAAGTAGTCAAATTATTCTCTTTATTTCTATAGTATCAGTTGTAATGTATTCTCTTTCATTTCTAATTTTATTTATTTGAGTCTTCTTTTGTTCTTAGTCTAGTTGAAGGTTTGTCAACTTTATATTTTTGAAGAACTAGTTTTTAGTTTCACTGAACTTTTCTATTATTTTTTGGTATCTATTTCATTTATGTCCACTGATTTTTATTATTTCCTTCCTTCTGCTAATTTTGGACATAATTTTTTCTCTTTTTATAGTTCCTTGACTTGTATTGTTAGGTGTTTATTTGAAACCTTTATAATTTTGTAATAAATTCATCTGTTATGGTAAACTTGTCTTTCAGAGCTGCTTTTGTTGCATTCCACTGATTTTTTTTAAAGCAAAACAACCAACAAAAAGAAAAGTGAAACTGTTTTTCATAAATTCAGGCCCTCTCCACAGAGGGAAGCAGAGTCGGGGCTGGAGTCCATCCTACCAGACTCAAAGAAAGAACCTAATCTACTACCCTCCCTCCAGTCTCCCTGGAGCAAATTAAAGATGAAAGCTTCACTTTAAGGAGGCAAGTAGGTGAAGAAAAAGGAAGAAAATGGGGTAAACAAAGAGATAAATAGACTCAGAAACTAAAATACATATCTATATAAATTAACAAAAATAGTCACAGGCAGGTTAAGACATATTAAGAATACTAGAGTGCCTGGGTGGCTCAGTCTAACTTTGGCTCAGGTCATGATCTCCCAGTTCATTGGTTCAAACCCCATGTCAGACTCTGCAACTGTCAGTGCAGAGCCTGGTTGCTTTCCTCTCTCTGTCCCTCCCCTGCTCATGCTCTTTCTCTCTCTAATAAATAAATAAACTTTAAAAAAAGACGTACTAAGAACACAAATATGAATCTTGCATTTTCACTGTTCTGATAAATAGCTACAGAGGCAGTACATTTTCTAAACAAACAAATAACTTAAGTTAAAAAAATACTTTGTTTGAAAGTACTACTGCAATAAGGGGAAGGAGACCTACAGTAGGGAAAACAATTTAACCACAGAGGTGCAAGCAACCCAAAGGTCAGGCAGAAAGGAATTTTCTTCTATGGGGAAATGTAACAAGGCTAGAAAGAACAGGCTATAGAAGGTTATAAAGGGAGTGGAATAATCAGGCAATGTTTTTACCTGATTTAGTAGTTCAGGGTCTCGAGAAAGGAGATAAACTTAACTGATGTTTAGTTAAATTACAACCACTTTGTTTAGATTGATCAGTGTGGATAAACAGCTCAGCTAATCTTTTATGAGACAAAAATGGGAATTTAAAGTGTATCTATGGCCTCATTATTAGTAAGTTAAAAGGGGAGACATCCATTCATAAGTCTTAACTAAGTCATATAGAGAAGAATGGTTCTTTGTAGTAAACCTTTACTAGACATAAAGGGCTCGTAAAACATTTCTAGATGTAAAGGGCTCAGAAAAATTTAATAATGTTATTATGATTCATGTAAGTATCAGATACAATTGTAAACTCAACCTAGGTATTAACTCAACCTAGAAGTATAATGGAAGTCTTCACAAATAAGGAGAACCGTAAACTGGGTCAGAGTCCAGGGTAAAGAAGATAGGGAAGGGTTCATGTAATATAATGATGTAGGGGAGGGAAATCTTTCTCTTCTTTCCTTGTAGTTTTTTTTTTTTAATAGTTTATTGTCAAATTAGTTTCCACATAACACTCAGTGCTCATCCCCACAAGTGTCCTCCTCCATGCCCATCCCCCCCCTCCCCCCACATCCATCAGTCCTCAGTTTTTGTCAGCATTCAAGAGTCTCTCATGGTTTGCTTCTCTCCCTTTCCCCCACCATTTCCGCCCTTCTTCTTCCCCTTGTTTCCTTGTAGTTTTAAGTTTATTGGTCGGTCTAATAATTAAATTGACAGAAGACAGATTAACAGAAGAAAACGAAATCTAGCTATATATATACAAGAGCCCCACAAAGACATGAAGACTAAAAGCAATCAGGAAATTGAAGCTAGTGAGCTACTGAGAAGTGAGTAGTGGCCTAGGGTTTCAAAGGGAAGAAAGACAATTTACAGGAAGATAAGAATAAATAATTGATAAATAAATGTTTACCATGCAATGCAGATGAGTCTTTTTGATATAAAAAGTTATTTCTGATAATAGCTCTCTTTCTGGCATAAGTCCCCTATTTAAATTCTTTAAGCAATTAAGAAACAAGTAAAAAGCTTCTTCTGGAGTCTACTCATTCTTAATTGCCTTCAGCTCAAAGCAATACACATGCCAAAGTGGCACATTTTGGGGTAGCATATGTTACTGCTCCCCTTCAGTCCTGACTTTGAAACTTCCCCAAGAAGTTTCACAGTCCAGAAGTTGAGATGGGAGGTTGCTGCATTTCCCTCAATTAGTCTCTTAGTCCTGACAATGGGTCACTTTTGTTAAACTCATTTCAGGAGACAGTGGGCTCCCAAAGTTAGGCCTATAATGTACAAGCAATCCTATTTTTAATGAGGCATTTTGTGGAAACAAGAGAAACAATGGTTGATTGGAATACCAGTTTCAGAGTTGTGAAGTCAACCAGTCAAGAATATTTTTAGATGTCAGCAACTTCTAATGCTGTGAGGGCAGGCTGTGGCAGTCTACAAGGTTTTCCTGGTTTACAATTTGAGTGTCTCTGATGGTCTTTCTAAATGCCCCCACAGCAACCGACATGGAATTACCTATATATGAGCTGTTGTGATTTCTTGGAAGTTCATATCAAGTTGTCCAACTTAACCTTGTATAGCCTCTAGAAAAGGATAGTTTCCCAATGATTCCAAGGCAGGAACTGAGAGGAAATTGGAAATGTTAGTTTAGAGAGAGAGAGAACATACAAGCAGGACAGGAACAAAGAGAGAGAGAGAGAAAGAGAGAGAGAGAATCCCTAGCAGGCTCCACACTGCCAGTGTAGAGCTTGTTGTGGGATTCGAACCCATGAACGATGAGATCACAAACTGAGCCAAAGTCAAGAGCTTGATACTTAATCAGCTGAGCCACTCAGGCACCCCTATTTATTTATTTTTTGAGAGAGAGAGAGAGAGAAGGAGGAGGGGGCAGAGAAAGAGGGAGAGAGAATTTTAAGTAGGCTCTGCGCTGACTGAATGGAGCCCAAAATGGGACTTGATCTCATGAACTATGATATCATGACCTGAGCCAAAATCAAGAGTCAGACACTTAATTGACTGAGCCACCCAGCCACCGCCCAGCATAATTTTTAAATTCAACCATACTGTTGCAAGTATGAGTAGTTATTCAATTGTATTGTTGAGTAGCATTTCATTGTATACCATATTATGTTTCTCTATTTACCTACTGATGGACATTTTAGGTATTTCCAATTTGGGGCTATTAAGAAAAAAGCTGCTATCAACTCTATACAGAAATCTTTGTGTGGACATAGATTTTTATTTCTCTTAGATGCATACCTATAAAATGTCGTAGTAGTGTGGCGGGTGCATGTCTAAGCTCATGTGAAATTTCCAAACAATTTTCTAAAGTAGTTCCCATCAACAGTGATGAGAATTCTAATTGCTCTATATTCTCCTAGACACTTTATATTGTCAGTCTTTTTCATTTTAGCCATTCTAATGAAGAGTATTATCTTATTGCAGTTTTTGTTTGCATTTCCCTGATGACTGATGTTGACCAATTTTTCATTTGCTTATTGAACATTAAATGTATTATTTTGTGAATTGTCTGTTCAAGCTTCTTGCCCATCTTAATTACATTCTGTTACATACTGTTGGCCTATAAGAGTCTTTTTATAATCTGGATACCAGTTCATTGTCATACATATACATTGCAAATATTTTCTTCCATTCTTTAGTTTGTCTTTTTTCTATTTTTGAATTGAGGTATAACTGACATTATAACTTTTTAATTTTTCTTTTATTCTTTAATTTTTCTTGATCTTTTTAACGTGTTCTGAAATTAAGTTTGCTAGTATCTTGTTGAGAATTTTTGCATCTATATTCATCAAGGATATTGGTCTATAGTATTCTTGTAGTGTCTTTATCTGGCTTGGGGGTAAAGCTGACCTCACAAAATTAGTTTGAGAGTATTCCTTCCTTTTTATTTTTTGGGGAAGAGTATGAAAGGGTTAGTGTTAATTCCTCTTTAAATGTATGGTAGAATTTACTAGTGAAGACATTTGGTCCCGGGATGTGCTATGTCTAGAGAGTCTGGTTATCAATACAATCTCCTTACTCATTACTTATGTGTTCAGTTTNATGTGAAATTTCCAAACAATTTTCTAAAGTAGTTCCCATCAACAGTGATGAGAATTCTAATTGCTCTATATTCTCCTAGACACTTTATATTGTCAGTCTTTTTCATTTTAGCCATTCTAATGAAGAGTATTATCTTATTGCAGTTTTTGTTTGCATTTCCCTGATGACTGATGTTGACCAATTTTTCATTTGCTTATTGAACATTAAATGTATTATTTTGTGAATTGTCTGTTCAAGCTTCTTGCCCATCTTAATTACATTCTGTTACATACTGTTGGCCTATAAGAGTCTTTTTATAATCTGGATACCAGTTCATTGTCATACATATACATTGCAAATATTTTCTTCCATTCTTTAGTTTGTCTTTTTTCTATTTTTGAATTGAGGTATAACTGACATTATAACTTTTTAATTTTTCTTTTATTCTTTAATTTTTCTTGATCTTTTTAACGTGTTCTGAAATTAAGTTTGCTAGTATCTTGTTGAGAATTTTTGCATCTATATTCATCAAGGATATTGGTCTATAGTATTCTTGTAGTGTCTTTATCTGGCTTGGGGGTAAAGCTGACCTCACAAAATTAGTTTGAGAGTATTCCTTCCTTTTTATTTTTTGGGGAAGAGTATGAAAGGGTTAGTGTTAATTCCTCTTTAAATGTATGGTAGAATTTACTAGTGAAGACATTTNTATTATCTTATTGCAGTTTTTGTTTGCATTTCCCTGATGACTGATGTTGACCAATTTTTCATTTGCTTATTGAACATTAAATGTATTATTTTGTGAATTGTCTGTTCAAGCTTCTTGCCCATCTTAATTACATTCTGTTACATACTGTTGGCCTATAAGAGTCTTTTTATAATCTGGATACCAGTTCATTGTCATACATATACATTGCAAATATTTTCTTCCATTCTTTAGTTTGTCTTTTTTCTATTTTTGAATTGAGGTATAACTGACATTATAACTTTTTAATTTTTCTTTTATTCTTTAATTTTTCTTGATCTTTTTAACGTGTTCTGAAATTAAGTTTGCTAGTATCTTGTTGAGAATTTTTGCATCTATATTCATCAAGGATATTGGTCTATAGTATTCTTGTAGTGTCTTTATCTGGCTTGGGGGTAAAGCTGACCTCACAAAATTAGTTTGAGAGTATTCCTTCCTTTTTATTTTTTGGGGAAGAGTATGAAAGGGTTAGTGTTAATTCCTCTTTAAATGTATGGTAGAATTTACTAGTGAAGACATTTGGTCCCGGGATGTGCTATGTCTAGAGAGTCTGGTTATCAATACAATCTCCTTACTCATTACTTATGTGTTCAGTTTTCTATTTCTTCTGGATTTAGTCTTGGTGGTAGGTATGTTTCTATGAATATATTCATTTCTTTAAGGCTATCCAGTTCATCGGTGTATAATTGTTCATCGTAATCTCTTATGGTTCTTTGGATTTCTGTGCAGGTATAGCATTTCGTGATTTATCCCTTACACACAACACCCAGAGCTCATCAC
This sequence comes from Crocuta crocuta, assembly GCF_008692635.1. Lineage (NCBI taxonomy): Eukaryota > Metazoa > Chordata > Mammalia > Carnivora > Hyaenidae > Crocuta > Crocuta crocuta. Next base: position 960,925 of record NW_027529429.1, on the reverse strand, counting down.
AGCAAGTTGCATCCTTAATATCCATCACTCATTTAACCCTTCCCCCTGCCCACCTCCCTTCCAGTAACTCTGTCTGTTCTCTGTAGTTAAGAGTCTATTTCATGGTTTGCCTCTCTTTTTCCCCACATATTCATGTGTTCTGTTTATTAATATCCATATGAATGAAATTATATGGTATTTGTCCTTCTCTGACTAACATTTCACTTAGCTTACATTCTAGCTCCGCACATCATTGTAAATGGCAAGATTCCTTCTTTTTTTTCTTCTTTCTTTTTTGTTGCCACTGTTGGCTTTAAAACAAACATCAGGCTATCAAACTCATACATATTTCCAAACTCCAACCCTCAGCTTAATGCTCTCTATGCAATCAATTCTGTGTAATACGGAATGCCAAAAGCCAGACTTCAAGTTGCAACTCACCCTGGTAACTAAAAGGCAATCCATGTTGAAAATACCCACAAAGATGTCTTGCCAAAACAAACAAACAAACAAACAAACAAACCAGAAGAAGAAGAAGAAGCAGCAGCAGCAGAAGACGAAGAAGAAGCAGCAGCATCAGAAGAAACAGTGTTAACAAATTATATTTGTTGGAACAATGAAAGGAAGAAATGAGAAAGCCTTGAAGACTTGCATCTTTAGTACATTCACCTTTTTGACTATGTGACTTCTAAGGTCATAACACAGGCTAACTGAGTGTCTTTTCTTCCCACAGCCATGGCCACAGCGAAGTCCACTCCTGATGTGCCCCTGCTCAGAGACAAAAGAACACATGACCTTCAAGAGAAACTGACAGAAGTAGGACTGGCACTCGAGTACTGGTTGCCCATGTTGCAGGAACACCTGGGTGTGACTTGTGCCCAGGCCTTACAACACCTAGAAGAAAAAGACCTCCNTCAGAGAAAGTCATTTTCATAGAAGGAAAACAAAATCATTGCAGACTACTACAAATTTACAAATCTCTGTAGAATAAATATATGCATATTTCATACAATATATAGTTCTTGACTGGAAGCTACCAATAGCCTTTTTTCTTTAATCCTCTGAAACTGTGAGAAAAACTTACTAATCCTCAAATGGAAACATTCATTGAAAGTTCATGATCCCCAAGCGTAGCAATATTTAAAATATTTGTTCTGGAGAGCAATAAAACAGAGACTTCACCAGGATAACGTGTGCATCAATTCAAGAAATGTCATCAAGTAAATATAGAAAACAGAAATCAAATAACTGTTTTTCTCATTTAATCCTCACCCTCTTCTTCCCTGGCATCTTGCTTATATATGTTTAAAAAAAAAGGTTCACAAGAGCTTTGGTATTCAAAGCTTGGTGCTATATACAAGTCTGAGATAAACTGGCTTCTGAAACATAATTTATGACCAGCTAAAAAGGGCCATTTTAATCGAAGCTGTGGACAAGGTCAAATCTGATTAAACCATTGATGATTTAAAAAAAAAAAACCTATTCCTTTAAGAATAAAATATTAAAAACTATACAATTTTATAGGCTCTAATATTTTAATAAGAAATTTGTTTTATACATTCAAGTATCAGGAAATATTTATCTCCACATTAGGTGATAAGTACCTTTTCATACTGTTTAAGTCATAGGGTCATGATCAAATAAAAATGACAACACTCTGAAGCCAATCAAGGACCTAAGAAACAACCATTCTGCAAACCTACAACTTCTAAATAAAATAATGACTTACACTAGGTTCTCAAAGCTGATGATCTAAAGGAATCCTGATACAAGAAGAAAATTTATGGGACATAAGAGGCATCCAGTGGCTTCCACTTAAGACACACTATCTACTCCTCCATAGCCAGTGAAAACAAACAGCATAGGGAACCATAGTCAAAGGGCTGGAATATTCAAAGTTAATAGATTGAGTGATAAGACTCTGCTGTCTTACTCCTTGGAAAGTTTTCCAGAATACTATCAGTTTCAGATAAAATGACCCAGGTCTCCAAAAGAAATCCTGGAACATAAAAATTATAAAGGATAAAGGAAACAGGTATTCTTGAACAGTACAATTTTCCTTTTGTTCTCTGGAAAATAATCTCAGTGAGAGTTGAAAGGACCTACTGATATGATGAAGTTGAAATGGTGATGGAAACAGAATCCCTGCATAGTACTTGTCTCTCAAATCACTGCATCCTAAAAAATTGCAATGTTCAGTTAACATTTGCTGAATGTTTTTTGTATTTGTTTAATGAATCCAAAATAACCTTTAAGAAGTATTATATATCATANTGCGAGCTACCTGTCCCGCATTCAATGGAAATAGGTCTAACTTGGAGAAACATATTCTCATCTCTCTGGCAGAGGAAGAAAATTTTGATAATTACTGGGATTACCTTCATAATTCAGAATCATTTTTCAGGAATTACATTAAAAAGCATGTTGAAACATATTATTCAGACAAAGGAAGTGAAAAAATAAAGTCTTTTTTAAAAACAACTTTAGATGATATGAAGAATGCCATCCTCTCAGCTATTCATGAATCCACAGTAATAGCTAAAGATAAAAGCAGCACTGTGTCTGGGTGGTTGGATTTGTTCTGTGATTGCCTGGGGAGTAATGTGATCTTCCCAAGAAAAGACCTGATAAGCATTGAACACCAAGAGATAAAAGATATCGAGTTTCTCAAAGAAGCTATGAGTGAAGCTTTGGATCCCACAATGAAGAGAATAGAAGAGAACTATTTGAATATGTCTGTACAAGAAGGAGTTCTGGAAGTTCAGAAAATGCTCTCTGAACACCTCTCTGGCTGCTGGAAACAATGTCCCTGTTGTAAAGCAACTTGTACAAACACAATCCCTACACATGACGGAGACCACAGTGTTCCCTTCCACCGTCCTTTTGCTGTTAGTGGTGGGTCCTTTTACAAAACTGACAACTTTGTCATTGATTGCTGTAGTACTTTGGTAGCAAGCAATTATCTATTGGTTTTGAGAGATGACTGGGAAGTCCCATTTAAGAACTATCGACAGGCAGGAGGGGAGTTTGCCACGTGGAGCATCACCCCAGACTCATCTACCCAGCCATACTGGAAATGGTTTGTCCTTAAATTCAGACAAAATCTACAAGAAAAATATCAGAAAAAATTTATAAATAAAGGTAAAATCCCTGATGCATGGGAGAAAATAAAAAAGCAAGATGTGCTCGATGACTTGAAAAAACAGTAAAACTCAATGAATCCTAATCCTCAGACAACCCTAGAATACCTCTTCACAGTAAGAATCTTCATTATTTCCTTTTCTCAAATGAAAATCTAAAAATCAATCAATTAAGATTTCAAGAGTTGAAGATTTCTTGTGAAAACACTTCATTTTTCATTGCCTCAATTCCTTCTGGTTCAAAAACATATTACGAAAATACATGAACATATGATAAAATCAAACAAAATCCATTTAAAATATCTACTGCACATTTTAAACTGTTATTCAGAATGTTTTTATTTTGAAATATATAATGATATATAAAGTCTCAGAGAAAGTCATTTTCATAGAAGGAAAACAAAATCATTGCAGACTACTACAAATTTACAAATCTCTGTAGAATAAATATATGCATATTTCATACAATATATAGTTCTTGACTGGAAGCTACCAATAGCCTTTTTTCTTTAATCCTCTGAAACTGTGAGAAAAACTTACTAATCCTCAAATGGAAACATTCATTGAAAGTTCATGATCCCCAAGCGTAGCAATATTTAAAATATTTGTTCTGGAGAGCAATAAAACAGAGACTTCACCAGGATAACGTGTGCATCAATTCAAGAAATGTCATCAAGTAAATATAGAAAACAGAAATCAAATAACTGTTTTTCTCATTTAATCCTCACCCTCTTCTTCCCTGGCATCTTGCTTATATATGTTTAAAAAAAAAGGTTCACAAGAGCTTTGGTATTCAAAGCTTGGTGCTATATACAAGTCTGAGATAAACTGGCTTCTGAAACATAATTTATGACCAGCTAAAAAGGGCCATTTTAATCGAAGCTGTGGACAAGGTCAAATCTGATTAAACCATTGATGATTTAAAAAAAAAAAACCTATTCCTTTAAGAATAAAATATTAAAAACTATACAATTTTATAGGCTCTAATATTTTAATAAGAAATTTGTTTTATACATTCAAGTATCAGGAAATATTTATCTCCACATTAGGTGATAAGTACCTTTTCATACTGTTTAAGTCATAGGGTCATGATCAAATAAAAATGACAACACTCTGAAGCCAATCAAGGACCTAAGAAATAACCATTCTGCAAACCTACAACTTCTAAATAAAATAATGACTTACACTAGGTTCTCAAAGCTGATGATCTAAAGGAATCCTGATACAAGAAGAAAATTTATGGGACATAAGAGGCATCCAGTGGCTTCCACTTAAGACACACTATCTACCCCTCCATAGCCAGTGAAAACAAACAGCATAGGGAACCATAGTCAAAGGGCTGGAATATTCAAAGTTAATAGATTGAGTGATAAGACTCTGCTGTCTTACTCCTTGGAAAGTTTTCCAGAATACTATCAGTTTCAGATAAAATGACCCAGGTCTCCAAAAGAAATCCTGGAACATAAAAATTATAAAGGATAAAGGAAACAGGTATTCTTGAACAGTACAATTTTCCTTTTGTTCTCTGGAAAATAATCTCAGTGAGAGTTGAAAGGACCTACTGATATGATGAAGTTGAAATGGTGATGGAAACAGAATCCCTGCATAGTACTTGTCTCTCAAATCACTGCATCCTAAAAAATTGCAATGTTCAGGTAACATTTGCTGAATGCTTTTTGTATTTGTTTAATGAATCCAAAATAACCTTTAAGAAGTATTATATATCATATGTTAATCTTGTTTTTCAAGCCAAAATTGTATATAAATAAAAAAGATCTTTGACAAATTCCTCAGGCGTTTAAGCAGTATGATTATTCAATGAGATTCAGAGACTATGCTCAAGAGATCCCAAATGAACTGGCAAGAAGTAAATTGGGATAGAGAAAAGATGATTGTATAGGAATGGAGTTTTCTATGATAGTAATGCAGAGTGTAAAGCTGCCATAAAGGTGGAGTCAGGATTAAAGAAATTACAGTGTCAGCAGGTTGGGGTCGCAGAGGGAGGAGACTTCAGGGACTGTGAAATAGGGAGGAAGGAATCAGCAGGGATGAGAATCACATGATTATCAAAAGTGGAAGACACTGGATCCAGGTGTAGGTCACAGGATTAGAAGTGGCCAGAGTTGTAACCAAAAAGAATGAAATCTTGCCATTTGCAACAACATGGATGGAACTAGAGTGTATTATGCTGAATGAAATTAGTCATTCAGAGAAAGACAAATATCATATGACTTCACTCATATGTAGAATTAAGATACAAAACAGATGAACATAAGGGAAGGAAAGGAAAAATAATATAAAAGCTGGGGGGGGCACAAAACATAAGAGACTCTTATATAGGGAGAACAAACTGAGGCTTGCTGGAGGGGTAGTGGATGGGGGTATGGGCTAAATGATCAAGGGGCATTAAGGAAGACACTTTTGGGGATGAGCACTGGGTGTTATATTTAGGGGATGAATCCATGGATTCTTCTCCTGAAATCATTATTGTGCTATCTGCTATAACTAACACGGATGTAAATTTAAAAAAAAAAAAGAAGTGGCCAGAGTTGTAAGATCAGTAGAGGTTAAGATTCACATGGAATTCACATGGAATGAGTCTCTCAGAGCCACTGAAAGTGGGAACATGGAAACAAAGGAATTCAGGGTCACCCCATCAATAGATTTAGGGAATTTCCAGAATAAGTTAAGCAAGAGATCCCATTAACAAATGGGAAAGATGGAGTCACAAGGCCTGTAGGAATGGGGCTAGGAGAGTGATGGATTCTAGGGCAAGATCAAAGCACATGAATAAGATGTGAACTATTTAAATGAAGGTGGAAATGGGCATTGAGAAGTTCTGAAGTAAGTCTTTCTTTCAGAGACAGAGGATAGAAATTTAAAAGAAAATCTAGGGAATGGGGTACATAATGGGCTCCATGTTTGTGTCCCTTGCCAAATTTATATGTTGAAGCCATAACCCACCATGTGACTTAGAAAGGGGACCCTGGGAAATTATTAGAGTAAGATGACTTAGTGAGGGCAAGGCCCTCATGATGGGATTAGCGCCCTTAGAAGAAGAGACACTGGAGAGATCTCTCCCCATGCCATGAACCAAAAAAAGTAAGCACACAGTGAGAAGGCAGCCGTCTGCAAGCCAGGAAGATTCCTCACCAGAAATCTAACCAGCTAGCACCCTGATATTAGATGCTCCAGAATTGAAAAATAAATTTCTGTTTTCTAAGATACATAGTCTATGATTATTTTGTTTTAGCAGCCCAAACTAAGACAGTGTGTGTCTAAAAGTTCACCCCTTAAAGTTCTGGTGGGCTGTTCCCTTGGACTATAGGAAAAGACACATGAATCATACCATTTTTATTTTTCCCCCTTCCCTCACAATTTTAATTCCCTGGAATCATTCTAACCCTTTAGTAAGGTCTGGGAGTGTTGTGGTGCATGAGTCAAGAAGGAAGGGAGGAAAGTGTGCATATTACCACTGATATTATCATGATAATTACTAACATTGCTATCTCTGTAGTAGTGGTACCTGTGAGGCCTTGGACATGTTAATTTAACCTCTCTGTACTCAAGTGCCCTATCTGTAAATGAGTACATTTCTCATGCAGTTGTTGAGAGAAATAAATGAATTGCTACATATAAAGCATTTGGGACAATGCCATACACAGAGTAAGTATCCTATAAGTGTAAGTAGTTATTGTTATACCCCCTCTCTCAGGTTCCTTCTTCCTTTGCTTTTAAGTACCATTTTATTAGAATCACATTGACAGGGTAAGATAGCCTCACCTAAGGTTCATTGGCAGGAATATTTAACAAGGACTCCTTGGGAAATCATAATTAGAATACAGTAAGTTCTCAATAAATGTGATTATACCATAGCTTAAAATGCATCTCAAGATATTGATGTCCTTTGATACTTTATGAGTAGTTACAATGATTTCAAATACTAATCAACCAATCAAAAACTTAGAGGAGTCACTGCTACAATTCTTTAGCAGTGTGAAAATAATATGTGTTAGGTTCTTCAGAAGCAGGCCTANCAATAGATTTAGGGAATTTCCAGAATAAGTTAAGCAAGAGATCCCATTAACAAATGGGAAAGATGGAGTCACAAGGCCTGTAGGAATGGGGCTAGGAGAGTGATGGATTCTAGGGCAAGATCAAAGCACATGAATAAGATGTGAACTATTTAAATGAAGGTGGAAATGGGCATTGAGAAGTTCTGAAGTAAGTCTTTCTTTCAGAGACAGAGGATAGAAATTTAAAAGAAAATCTAGGGAATGGGGTACATAATGGGCTCCATGTTTGTGTCCCTTGCCAAATTTATATGTTGAAGCCATAACCCACCATGTGACTTAGAAAGGGGACCCTGGGAAATTATTAGAGTAAGATGACTTAGTGAGGGCAAGGCCCTCATGATGGGATTAGCGCCCTTAGAAGAAGAGACACTGGAGAGATCTCTCCCCATGCCATGAACCAAAAAAAGTAAGCACACAGTGAGAAGGCAGCCGTCTGCAAGCCAGGAAGATTCCTCACCAGAAATCTAACCAGCTAGCACCCTGATATTAGATGCTCCAGAATTGAAAAATAAATTTCTGTTTTCTAAGATACATAGTCTATGATTATTTTGTTTTAGCAGCCCAAACTAAGACAGTGTGTGTCTAAAAGTTCACCCCTTAAAGTTCTGGTGGGCTGTTCCCTTGGACTATAGGAAAAGACACATGAATCATACCATTTTTATTTTTCCCCCTTCCCTCACAATTTTAATTCCCTGGAATCATTCTAACCCTTTAGTAAGGTCTGGGAGTGTTGTGGTGCATGAGTCAAGAAGGAAGGGAGGAAAGTGTGCATATTACCACTGATATTATCATGATAATTACTAACATTGCTATCTCTGTAGTAGTGGTACCTGTGAGGCCTTGGACATGTTAATTTAACCTCTCTGTACTCAAGTGCCCTATCTGTAAATGAGTACATTTCTCATGCAGTTGTTGAGAGAAATAAATGAATTGCTACATATAAAGCATTTGGGACAATGCCATACACNATTTACAAAGTAGTTATTGTTATACCCCCTCTCTCAGGTTCCTTCTTCCTTTGCTTTTAAGTACCATTTTATTAGAATCACATTGACAGGGTAAGATAGCCTCACCTAAGGTTCATTGGCAGGAATATTTAACAAGGACTCCTTGGGAAATCATAATTAGAATACAGTAAGTTCTCAATAAATGTGATTATACCATAGCTTAAAATGCATCTCAAGATATTGATGTCCTTTGATACTTTATGAGTAGTTACAATGATTTCAAATACTAATCAACCAATCAAAAACTTAGAGGAGTCACTGCTACAATTCTTTAGCAGTGTGAAAATAATATGTGTTAGGTTCTTCAGAAGCAGGCCTAAGGCAGATCGACAAAAAAGTGATTACAAAAGTTATCCCAGTAAAAATAAATAAGGGGAAGCAATAAGGGAAAGGTAATTTAAGGTGAGGGAATAAATTAGCAGGTTTAAGTCAAGTTTTGAGAGTTAGGAAGTGTCAGCTTGCAGATGTAGTTAAGAATACAAACTCAGAAGTTAGATTGCTTTGTTTTACATATTGTTTTCCACCATTTCCTAGCTGTGTGACCTTGAATGAGTTCCTCAATCTGTCTCTGCTTTTCTTTTTTTAAAAAAATTTTTAATGTCTATTTATTTTTGAGAGACAGAGAAGGAGACACAGCACAAGCAGGAGAAGGGCATGGAAAGGGAGGGAGACACGGAATCCACAACAGGCTCAAGGCTCTGAGCTGTCAGCACAGAGCCTGATGTGGGACTCGAACTCACGGACTACGAGATCCTGACCTGAGCCAAAGTCAGGCTCAACCGACTGAGTCACTCAGGCACCCCTGCTTTTTATTTTCTTCATCTATAAAATGGTGCCAACTCAGAGATGTGTGAGGATTACTTGGGATAACACATATGCCTGGCCAGGGGACATGCTCCAATAATGTTAGGTGGTAGTATTACGTAGCAGCAACAGCAAAAGTCATGTTAATAGAATTATAGTAATTATTAACATTATTATTATCATTGCTATTATACTAAAATGTATTTATGCCTGAACCCTGTTCTGAACTCTAAGTTCCTAAAACAGAAGGTCCATGTTTTGCTCATTTCCATATGCTCAGTATCTAGAATGGTACTTACCACAAGTGTAGGTGATAAATAATGACTCTTAAATATAATGGGCAAGTTTTCTAGATATTGGAGTTGAAGGTGATGACAGGCGGAAGGAAAAGAAAGAAATCAAAGATGGTTCTAATATTTCAAGCAGTGATAATGCAGCTGTATTAACTGAATAAAGGTCACCAATGGCTTCTACTTTGCTAAATCCATTTTGTTTCTTCTCTCAGTAGTCTTACTTGATCTGCCAACATCATTTTATCACTCTCCTTCCTGAAACTTCTTCACTTTGATATCGAGAATACTGCACCCTTGCTTTTCCTCCTCATGTCACTCACCTGGTCCTTCCTCTTCCTCTTAGAACTCTCAATGATAGCATGCTCTGAGGGCTCAATCTTTGGTCTTCCTTCTATATCTAGACTCTATCTCCCTCTTAATGTGTCACCTGTCCCCAAAGCCACCCATACATTGATGTCTCCTAATATATATGTCTCACCTATACGTCTTTCCAAATGTCAAACACTTGCCTACTCAACACCTGTACTTGGATGTCTTAAAGACATATCAAGCTTAACATGCTCAAAACTGGACTTGAAATCTCCCCTCACTTGAAACCTGCTCTACCCACAGCCTTCCTCATCTCATTTAAAGGGAAATCCATTGTGTCAATGTCCTTAGGCCAAAAACTACTCTGAAGCATCCATAATTCATCTCACCCCTCTCATTTACTCACTAGTAAATCCTATGAAATCTACTTTCAAAATATATCCAAATCTAACTATATACCACCACTCTACTGCGAGCGCTGAGGCTTAACAGCCTGTTAACAGACTGCCATATCTATAGCTTATTCTCAAGAAGGCAGTCAGAAAGCTTTCTTAAGAATTTATGCTACATCATTTCAATCTTTTGCTCAAAACCCCGAAATAGCTCCACTTCTCATTCAGTGTAAAAATCAAAGTCACAAGAGTCATCAAGGCCCCTAGTTAGTCTTCTGATCTACTCTCCTACTTCTAACCTCCTTGGTCATTCACTCCAACCATACTACTTACTTTTCCTCAAACACTCATTGTTGTCCCTGCCTTAGGACCTTGGCTGTAGGTCTTACCTCTGCCTGGGGGAATATTCTTCCCCCAGATATCCACTTTGAAAACTTCTTCATCTTATGAATGAGACCTTTCCTAGACCACCCTAATTAACAAAATAGTCTGCACCCTTACCCTCCCTCTGGCATCCAGGTCCTTACATAAGACTTTTTTGTTCTTAAACTTATCATCTTCTGGATTCTGTCATATATTCATTTATTATATCATTGTTATTGTTATTGCCTAGAATGCAAGGTCCATTAGGAGCAAGAGATCTCTTTTGTTAACGATGACATCCCTGGCACCTAGCACAATGTATACTTATTTCAGTATAGGTACACAATAAATATTGATAAATGAATGAATGAATCTATTTAAAAATGAACAGATTTAGGGTGCCTGGGTGGCTCCATCAGTGAAGCATCTGACTCTTGATTTCAGGTTAGGTCATGATCTTACAGTTTGTGAGTTTGAGCCCTATGTCAGGCTCTGCACTCATGGTGTGGAGCCTGTTTGAGATTCTCTCTCTGCCCCTCTCTCACTTACTCGTTCTCTTTCTCTCTCTCTCTCAAAAATAAATAAAACAAAAAATAAATAAAAATGAACAGATTTGTTTTCCATATGAATTCAATAGATTTTTGTTGTTGTTGTTTTATTTCTAGGNATATTCTTTATTTGATCTGACACTGTCATCATACTTTGCTTCTCTAATCTTGTTTTTATTTAGTTCTTTCAACATTTTATAATGGCTACTTTGGAGTCTTTTACTCTAATTCTAATACCTGACTTTGGAGTCTTTTACTCTAATTCTAATACCTGATTGCTCTCACAGGTAATTTCTGTTGCCTGCTTTTTTTTTTTTTTCCCATTGTATGAGTCATACTTTCCTGTTTCTTTTAACATTTTGTAATTTTTTTGTTATAAACCGAACAATATATTATAGCAACTGTGGATATGGATATTGGTCCCTTTTATGCATCTTATTATTTGCTTGCTTAGTGACTGGCTGGATTATTTTAATGAAGTGAAGTCTCTATTCTCCTCCCCCTACTCTGCCTTTTGCAGTCTTATGCCCCTGATGTTCTTCCTCAGAGAATGCAGCCAGTGATAGACACAACCACCCTGACATGACTGGTTTTAGCAACATTCTATTTGTCTCTTTCTCTGACCTATTCAGTTTTCCACCACCTTCAATGTAACATCCAGCAGGGCTCCATTAATTCCTATCTGATTGTTCCATTATTTTCAACAGTGTCCTAGGGCATAAGATGCTTCACAGTCTGCTCCAATAAACTGTGAGCAGGGTTAGATTTTAAGGTCAATCTTTGAGGGTTTTTTCCTGACCCCAGGATGAGTCTTCTGTCTCTTACCTTGATTCTCTTTGGGAAAATACCTGGCCATGGTTTAGCATGTTACTGTCATAGAATTATTAGCCTCCCCTTAATTCTTACCACAAAAATCTCCATTGTTTTCAGGAGCACCCTTAGATTTTAACTTCCCCCCACACTTTTTCAAATAAAGCCAGTTCTTTAGGGGAGAGTTTCAGGGCTCTCTGTTCTTATGAACTGCTTATTCACCCTGGGGGAAAAATCTCTTAGCCACTCCATAGGCACTGAGTGAGGGCAGAAGTCTTTAGCCTTCTTCTTGTCTTGCCTTTCCCAGCATAGAATATCTGCCCTACAAGTGAGCTGAGGCAAAGATGATTGTGGTCCCAATATTTTCAGCCTGCTCTCCCAGTGGTAGAACCTCCACACCTATGGGTGGGGCTAGGTGGAAGAAGGGACCCCCAATTCCTCAGCAGCAGTCTCTTGCAAATTAGCCTCTACAACTTGAAACTGGAGGAGATGAAAAATGCTGGCCACCTGCCCCTCCCAGTAAAATGCCCTATCTCTTGACTGGGAGCTGAGGGAAGAGGGAACCCTATCTTCTTATCCACATCTGCTTACAGTAGAAGAAAGGAGTGGGTCAAGGATCAGGCCACAGACTCTTGCTGTTCTTACCAACTTTTAATAGATTTTCCTGAATAAATGTTCCTTCATTTGCTATATGGCCTTAAGACAATTTCCAGAAACTTTCATTTGTTGGTTTTTTAAATAATTTTCACCAGTTATACTATTTCACTGAGGAATGGGTCCATGAAGTTCCTCACATTGCCATTTTAGAATTAGAACTCTTCAAACAGGCAACAACCTCTTTGACCTCAGACATAGCAACTTCTTGCTAGACCCACTGATGGAGGCAAGGGAAACAAAGAAAATATGAACTATTGAGACTTCATCAAGATACAAATTTTCAGCACAGTGAAGGAAACAATCCACAAAGCTAACCTACTGCATGGAACAGGAAAAGCTACTTGCAAATGACATATCGGATAAAGGGTTAGTATCCAAAATCTTTATATAAAGAACTTATCAAACTCTCAAAAAAACCCAAATAATCCAGTTAAAAAATGGGCAGAAGACATAAGTAAACATTTTTAAAAAATACAGATGGCTAATGGGCACATGAAAAGATGCTCAACATCACTCATCATCAGGGAAATACAAATGAAAATCATGATGAGATACCACCTCACACCTGTCAGAATGGCTAAAATTAACAACACAGAAACAACAGTGTTGGTTAGGCTGCAGAGAAAGGAGAAACCTCTTAACACTGTTGGTGGGAATGCAAACTGGCGTGGCCACTCTGGAAAACAGTATGAAGGTCCCTCAAAAAGTTAAAAATAGGACTACCCTACAATCCAGCAATTGCACTACTAGGTATTTACCCAAAGGATACAAAACTACAGATTCTAAGGGGTATGTGCACCCCAATGTTTATAGAAGCATTATCAACAATAGCCAAACAATGGAAAGAGCCCAAATGTCCACTGACTGATGAATGGATAAAGAAGATACAGTACTCTGGCACACCTGAATGGCTCAGTCGGTTAAGGATCAAACTCTTGATTCAGTTGATGTCATGATCTCATGGTCATGAAATCAAGCCCTGTGTTGGGCCTCTGCATAGAACATGGAGCCTGCTTGGGATTCTTTCTCTCCCTCTCTGCCCCCCCCACTTGCAAATTCTTTCTCAAAAACAAAAACAACCTTAAAAATGTGGAATATATATACAATGAAATATTACTCAGCCATCAAAAACAATGAAATCTTGCCATTTGCAATGATGTGGATGGAGGTAGGGTATATTATGCTAAGCAAAATAAGTCATTCAGAGAAAGACAAATACCTTATTATTTCTCTCATATGTGGAATTTAAGAAAAAATAGATGAGTAAAGAAGAAGGGGGGGGCAGAAAGGAGAGAAGGAAACAAACCATAAGAGACTCTTAACAATAGAAAAACGGAAGGTTGATGGAGGGAGGTGGATGGCGATAGGCTAAATGAGTGATGGGTACTAAGGAGGGCACTTGTTATGACAAGCACTAGGTGTTTATATGTAAGCGTTGAATCACTAAATTCTACCCCTGAAGGACAGGGCACCTGGGTGGCTCAGTCGGCTAAGCAACCGACTCTTGATTTCAGCTCAGGTCATGATCTCACGGTTCATGAGTTAGAGCCCCATGTTCGGCTCCATGCTGGCAATGGGGAGCCTGCTTGCTTGGGATTCTCTTTCTCTTTCTCTTTCTCTTTCTCTCTGTCTCTCCCCAGCTCATTCTCTCTCTCTCTCTCTCTCTCTCTCTGCCTCTGCCTCTCTCTCTCTTTCAAAATAAATAAACTGTAAAAAAAAAATCTACCCCTGAAACCAAAATTACACTATATGTTAACTAACTAGAAATTAAATAATATTTTGAAAAAGAAAAAAAAAAAGAAGTAGAACTCCTCTAAAATCAACAGATTTGTAGAATCTTTAAGGAACAGATTTAAGAATGCCATTTGGGGCACCTGGGTGGCTCAGTCGGTTAAGCATCCAACTTTGGCTCAGATCAGGGGCTTGTGAGTTTGGATTCTGTGTCTCTCTCTCTTTCTGCTCATGCGCTCTCTCTCTCTCTCTCTCTCTCTCTCTCTCTCTCTCTCTCTCTCTCTCTCTCTCGCTCTCTCTCTCTCTCAAAAATAAATAAATGAGAGAGCGAGAGAGCGAGAGAGAGAGCACATGTGCCCACCCAATTGGGGGAGGGGCAGAGAAACAGGGAGAAAGAGAATCCTAAGCAGGCTCCTCACTCAGCACAGAGCCCATGCCTGGCTCCATCTCACCACTTCAAGATTACGACCATGAGATCACAATCTGAGCTGATATCAAGTTGGATGCTTCACTGACTAAACCACATAGGCACCCCTAAAAATGCCATTTAGAATATGCTAAGTTTGATCCCAACCTGCTAAAGCATTTCATGAATTTTCTATTGATTAACCTGCCTGTCCACTTCCCTGAGCTTCCTTCTTTATTCTCATAAGCTCTCTAGTAATTCATTTTGCTTTCATTTCTGCTCCCATTAGCTTCCACTTGTATTTCCTCTTACCCAATGCCTAATTGCAAAAGCAAAAACAAAACAAAACACATACACACATGCTTCATATCCAATGTTGCATCCTACTACTGCCATAGAGGTGTACCACTTAGCTCTCCTTCAGAAGAACCTACTAAAGGACAACTTCAGGATCCTACCCTTTTGGATCCACCATGGTGCTCATACCAAGGCCACACATAGTGTTCAGATGTGGGTCACCCCCAGCCAATGACTGAGTATGATGGGGTTATTAGAGCTGGACTGTTCCTACCCACTGGAGAGCTCCTCCAGCAAGCAATCTTTGCCCACGACCTAAGACTTTCCCAGAAGTGTGTTGTAATATGAAACTCTTCCTACCTAATCCTTCTTCCCCCTCTCCTTTATTGATGTTAGACTAGCATTGTGATCTGAAACTGCTCCCTAATGGGCTACTTGCTCCCACCACCTTATCCTTTACATGCATGTCTCTCATTCAATCTCTTAAATGTCTAATCTTAGTGTATGTTTCTTGAATAGCTCCAATTTATAGAGATGGTACTGAAATGGTCCCAGATATGGCAAATAAAATAGTTTACAAACGGACTCACTCACCATCTAGTTGGCAAGGAGGACCCATCCTGAGTAGACTGTCAGGCACAGTCCCTCACTCAAGATGGCAACCAAATTGTTAAAGAATTTACCAGTGGCAATTTCATAACATCCTTATCAGTGTGATGATTCAGACATTTGAAAAATACGGAGGGAACATTCCCTGTAGGAAAGTTGACTGGTTATTATAAAGTTGTATTGCCACTTTGCAGAGGAACAATGAGAAACTAGGGTTGGTTAACAAATAATTAAATGCTGTGTGTAAGAGTTTAAGGGACTCTGCAAGTGAAGAAGGAACCATTACACACTGCAAGTGAAGAAGCAGCACATTTAAGAAGGAGACTCAGGACTTAACAGTTAGAGTCTCAGATATCAAGAGATGTTCAGCCATGGCAGGTCTGTTATGCTAAGGTCAGGGCCCTGACCAAGAAAGTCTGGAACCTGGAACCTAGAACATGGGATGGCATATCTCAGTGGACACTTTTCAAGGAGTACTGAGATTACACCCTAAGAGAGCCACAAGAATGAGTATGCATTAGCAGGTGCCAAGGAAGTACTTCTAGGATTAGATTTGGAGAATGTTAATCAGGGGGCTAGAACTTAAGACTGTATATGAAAGAATTCACTCAGGGACACCTTCTCAGGATATGAGATTTAATGCTTAGCCAAGAACCCCAGGATATGGCAAAATCACTGCTAGGGAGGCTCTTAGAAGTTTAGGGAAATCAAAAGCCCACACAGAGCAAAGCAGAAATTCCAAGTTCCTTAGAAGATAATGAAGGAAAAAGTTAAAGGGTGGCAGGGAGATGGTTCTGCTGGCATGCTTATGTTATGTAAGGCCAGAAGATCCACCAGAGGTTACATTTCATGGGAAAGCCCAAAGGACACAACATTCACCAAGACTTTAGGAATCTGCCAATAGGGGCACCAACATCACTAAGAAGCTCAGCCTGAAGGCCAAGGGTGATAGTAGAGCTGGGTTCATTAACACCTATAAGGATGCTGGAGCTCTAAAGTAATAGAAGTGCCCTAGAAGCCAGGAGGCTGCAATTACCCAAACAAGAGGAACAGGAGGCAGCAAAGAGTCCATTATCCACAGGACATTGTAAAAATGATTTAAAAAATTTTTTTTATGTCTTTATTTTGAGAGACAGAGACAGAGAGAGAGTGGGGGAGGGGCAGAGAGAGAGGGAGACACAGAATCTGAAGCAGGCTCCAGGCTCTGAGCTTTCAGCACAAATTGCCCATTATAAGGTGGATTATGTTGGACCCACCAAAGCATTTAGTCAGAAATGCCCAGCAGCAATCCATTGTAGGGTGGAAATAGTATATCCAAGATCAAGTGTAAGTAGGTCAGAGGGCATGAGTAAGTATGACCAGGTAGCCCAGAATGCCAAGTCACCCACCATGGTTGTACCAGGACCCTACCCTCGGTCCACATCTATGGCTTTATGAGGATCACAAACAAATAGCTAAAGGAAATGGGAAAAGCTCAAAAATCCCTAATATCAGAGACAGCTGGATCTGGGAGTTGGAATGCTCATGGGTAGAAATTAACTAAAGAGCTACAGAAAAGCTGAATCAGTCCCAGGGATAGGAGCTGTGATACTTGATTCTAGAATAAAGCTACAAGAAAAATTTATTTCATTGGGGGGAGAGAGAGAGAGTTATATGAAAAACTCCAGAGGCAGCATCAAGGACAGAAGGAGATTAATGGTTTCAATGTCTGGCTTCACACTGGCCATGGAGTTCCCACACAGAGAATCTAAGCACCTGGGTGGCCAGTAATGCAGCCACCTGAGTATACTTGCCTTGTCATAATTAGCCTATGTATTTGCTATCAGGAGTATCCTAATTTTCATATTTTGTGGGAAATTCATTCCACTTACCAATACCGGTCAGTCCAACTAAAAAAATCACAAAAACAATGGTGAAAAAAACCAGAAAGAGAACTAAGCTGAACACAGAACCCCAAGGAAACAGTTAATGCTGGAACAGAAAAAAAAATTTTTTTTTAACTAGTAAAATAAATGTACTATTCCCAGAAAAATTTGAGAGACTATCCAAAAACAAAATGCTCCCATAAAGAATCCTCTTTGACACCCTCCTCTCATTATTCATATCTAATCTATCACCATGATCTGTCAACTTTACCTCACAAATATCTTTCAAATCTATTCGCATCTGTCCACCACCAACATTCTGGTACAAACTACCACCATCTCTCTTAGTCCTCCTACAATCGGTCTTTCCTCATTCATTGTTGCCCACCCAATCCATTTTCCAAATTTTAGTCAAACACTGATTGTTAAAATTTAAATATGATCATATCATATACTACCACTCTCCCTTCAAATCTTTTTTATGACTTCCAAGGCTCTATGAAGAAAGGCCAAAATTGTTAATGTGGTAGACAAACCCCTCCACACACTGGATCCTATTCATCCTTCCAGCCTCATCTTCCACCATTCTCCCACTTAAACATTATTACGGAGCCCCAGTGGCCTTTTTTTTTTTTAATTTACTGGAGTGCCCCATGTTTCCTCACTTACCTCGGGGTCTTTGTGTACATTTCTTTGGTCTATAATGCTCTTCTCCATACTTCTTCCTTTTCTAGTTTGCTTCATAGTTCAGCTGGAGTCACTTTTCCAGGGAAGCCTATTCTGACCCCCTAGCATTAAGTCAGCATACTCACCCATTTGGACACTCTACTAATCCTCTATGGCTTTCTCACATGTTCTCTAACTACAATGGAATTAAATAAGAAATCAGCAACAGAAAGAAATTTAGACAGGGAGGGGGGGAGCCTGAATGACATAAGAAAACCAAGAAGAGATGATGGGGAATGGTGGTGATTATGATATGAGGCTTGCGTTATGTAAGACAAAAGGAAAAGACTGTTCCAAGTAGTAGGGACTTGTCAACCACGTCAAATCCTACTGAGAGCTCAAATAGGTAACACTGAACATTTTCCATGGAAATGGCAAAATAGAAGACTTTACTGACCTTGGTAATTGTCATCTGATCAGAATTGAGGGGGAATAGGTCAGATTAAATTGAGCTGAGAAGTGAATGAAAGGGAAGTAAATTCTCTACCTTTGACAAATTCTCTACCTTTGACAAATTTCTGATAAATTTGCTGTGAAGGGAAAGAAACAGTAGAGTACAGGGGTATATGGCTTATAACAGGTTAATCGTGTGATTTTAAATTTCCCCTATCATTACTTATTTTTGCCTGTTTGATTTGTTTCTTTTTTTTCTTTTTTTTCCCCCACAGTGGAATCTCATTTTATTTTTTTATTNTTGAGGATGATGTTAGCTGAAGGCTTCTCATAGATGGCTTCTATGATGTTTAAGTAGGTTCCTTCTATCCCGACTGTCTCTAGAGTCTTTATTAAGGAGGGATGCTGTATTTTGTCAAATGCTTTTTCTGCATCTATTGACAGATCATATGGTTTTTTACTTTTCTTTTATTGATGTGATGCATCACATTGATAGATTTGTGAATGTTGAACCAGCCCTGGAAGCCAGGAATGAATCCCATTTGATCTTGGTGAATGATTCCTTTTATGTGCTGCTGGATTTGATTTGCAAGTATCTTGTTGAGGATTTTTGCATCCGTATTCATCAAGGATATTGGCCTGTAGTTCTCTTTTTTTGCTGGATCTCTGTGTGGCTCGTGAATCAGGGTGATGCTGGCTTCATAAAATGAGTCGAGGAGTTTTCCTTCGATTTCTATTTTTGGAATAGCTTGAGAAGAATTGGGATTAATTCTGTTATAAATGTCTGGTAGAATTCCCCAGGTAAGCCATCAGGTCCAGAGCTCTTATTTCTTGGGAGATTGTTGATCACTAATTCGATTTCTTCACCAGTTATGGGTCTGTTCAGATTTTCTATTTCTTCCTGAGTGAATTTTGGTAGTGAGTGTGTGTTTAGGAATTTGTCCATTTCTTCTAAGTTGTCCAATTTGTTGGCATATAATTTTTCATAGTATTCCCTGATAATTGCTTGTATTTCTGAGGGGTTGGTTGTAATAAGTCCATTTTCATTCATAATTTTGTCTATTTGGGTGCTCTCTCTTTTCTTTTTGAGAAGCCTGGCTAGAGGTTGGTCAATTTTGTTTACTTTTTCAAAAAACCAACTCTTGGTTTCATTGATCTGTTCAATTGTTTCTTTGGTCTCTATGTTGTTTATTTCTGCTCTAATTTTTACTATTTCTCTTCTTCTACTGGGTTTAGGGCGTTCTTGTTGCTCTGCCTCTAGTTCCTTTAGGTGAGCTGTTAGATTTTGGACTTGCGCTTTTTCTAATCTCTTGAAATAGGCCTGGAGAGCAATGTACTTTCCTCTTAGGACTGCCTTTGCCGCATCCCATAGATTTTGAATTGTTGTGTTTTCATTTTCATTTGTTTCCATATTTTTTTTATTTCTTCTCTAATTGCCTGATTGGCCCATTCATTCCTTAGTAGGGTGTTCTTTAACCTCCATGTTTTGGGAGGTTTTCCAGATTTCTTCCTGTGATTGATTTCAAGCTTCAAAGCATTATGACCTGAAACTGTGCATGGTATGATCTCAATTCTTTTATTATTGAGGGCTGNCTCAATCCGTGCATTGGAGGCCTCTAATTTATTATGAATCTCATTTTTTGCATTTTTTAATTCTTCATGCCTAATTTTATTTTCCATTCTGTCCGTAGCCATAGTTTCTTTGATGTCCCCTATGCTTTTTTTCAAGCCCCGCTATTAATTTTACTATTATTCTTCTAAAATCTTGTTCAGTTATGCTGCTTATATCTGTTTTGAGCAGTTCTGTAGCTGTCATTTCTTCTTGGAGTTTCTTTGGAGGAGAGCTGTTTCGTTTCGTCATTTCAGTTAGCTTTCCGGCTCTTGTTAGTTTTAAGGACCTGTTATGCTCTCTGCACCTATGAGCACTGCTGTATCCAAGAAGACTCTTTGACTGTCTAGGGCCTATCCTTTCAGAGAGTGTTTTTTGAATGGTATCTTTTGGTCTCTCTTGTTGGGACCTTGGTTATTTTATTTTCCTATTCGTTATGATATTTGGGACTCTCCACCTTGTGGACTCTGGCTTGTTTCTTTAGGTAGCGCTGGAAAAGAGAATAGACAGACAAACACACAGGGAGCAGGAGCACACAAACGCACAGACTAATTCAACTAACATGCAAACTGAGAGGGAAAACAAAAATGTTAAGAGAAAAGACGGAGGAGTGAGGGCGAATAATAGAGAGTATAAAATACGTAAAATGGTCAAAAAGGAGAAAAGAAAAGGAAAAAAGAAGAAAACCGATGGACAAAGAACGGTTTAAAGCATATAACCGGATTTCCCAGCTACAGTTAAATAGTCAGGTGTACGCAGTGCTGGTTGAAGAGCATAGAGAGAGAGAGAGAAGACAGGGAGGGGATGAGGCAAAATTTGAAATAAAATGAACAGGGAGAAGGGATAAGAAGCTTTTTTCAAAGAGCTAAAGGGTAGAATATGGTTGAATAGGTAAGAAAAGGACGCTGGTATTATCCTGAGAAACGATATAGTTTAATTATTCCTGAGAGAAAGAGATGAAAAGGTCGGTAGGCATAGAATTTACATCTACAGAATGGACTAGTTGTGATTGTTTAAGCAAGCCAATGACCAGAGTTAATCAGGTCAGTGTTCTGGGGAAAAACGAAAGAAAGAGAAAAAAAAAAAAAAAGGGAGGAGAGCCGCTCTCAAGTAGGGATGGGCGTACTGTGATCCAATGCCTCAGGCAGGAGTTCTGCCTTGGTGGTTGTGGGGAGGAGAGTGGCGATGCTCCAGTCCCTTCTTGAACCAAGCGCTACACCTCGCTTTTTTGGGCATGTAAACTCCCTGTACCGGGGGCGCAGCCAAAATTGCTTGCTCTCTTCAACCCAGGCCAGTCCCCGTCTCCAAATCCCAGTCCACACACCCCGCCAAAATTGCCTTAGACACAACTTCCCAGGCAATCCCCTCAGGGCAATTCCAGGCCTCCTGCCTAGCTCTGGGGGTGGAGTCAGAATTGCTGCTTCTTTCTGTGGGTCGGGCTGGCGAGCATGGGTGGGGGCTTGCCTGCCGGGTACGCTGAGCCCGCTGGAGTGAGAAAAACCAAGTTTATGTCTTGTCACCCGAAACACGAACTCGCGGGCAATCTCCCAGTTTTTAGCTTTTTGCCTTCCTTCTAGAGGTCCAGCCAGCCAGGAGCGTGGACGCCCAGTGCCTCGCGTGGCTCTTTCAGGGGCCCAAGCCCGCCCGGAGGACAATGGCGGCTGGCGCGCCGCTACTCTAGAAGTCCAGCCAGCCAGGAGCCAGCACAAAGAAGCAGTCTGTGCGCTCAGCCTCTCCAGGACCAGTTGGCGCGAGGGGACCTGGGGTGAAGGTATTTGGCGCACAGGGTATTTCTATATCCAGAGCGGAGGTTTTTCTGTTTTGGACTCCCTCTTTTTCCCCTCTCACTCCCCACAGAGGGGGATCACCTCTAACCCTGGAGTCTCCGATCCCTGCCCGATTTTATCTTCCCCAGTTCGTACTCACGTTAGATGGCTTTCTCAGTGGATTCTGCGTCCTTTTTCTCCCAATCTCTCAGGTTTCGTAAGGTTTCCGATGGCTTCAGATCTTTTCTGTGTGAGGTATGGGCGAGAGTGCAAGTACGGAGCTCCTTTCTTCTCCGCCATCTTGCCTGTTTGATTTGTTTCTTTAAGATATGTTTAACTGCCATTATGAATATTTGGGTTTTTTTCTCCCTGTATATTTAAAATAAATTTTTTCACATTATTACTATTAGTTCTTCTTGTTGGATTTTATCTTTTATTAATTTAATTTTCCCCTGATAGTCTATGGCTTTTAACAGTTAATTGTACTCAGTTGCCTTTATTGTCAACATTGATAAGCTTGGTCATATTTTGAACAATCTTATCTTATGGGTTTTTTTGTGTGTGTGTATTATTTCTGGCTGTTTCTTTTTCCTTTTCTGACCTACTCGATCAAACTTTATCTTTTTTTTTCTTATGATATGCATTTTCCACCTTTATTCTGCCATATGAATGTTTTTTTTAATATAACAAATATACCTAGTTTTTTGAACGAGTTGGAATCAGTAGGTACAAGCAAAACGCAATTTTATTTTTCTCCTAACTGCCTGATTTTTAGTCTGTTCCATGGACTCAGTTCTCATCAACCATGGAGGAAATATCAAGTGAATCACCTAGTTTTCTCAGTGAATCTTAGTCTGTAAAGAGTTTAATATAGTCTAATACAATCTTAGTCAATTGAAAACTTATCTCTTCCACCAACTCCAGACCTGCCTCATGGCAATAGGAAAAGAAACTGAGATTAGCTTCCTCACTATTTTCCCAACTTGTTCCTTTAATCTTTCTTCATTTCTGTGCTCTCACTACTCTACGGTTGAAAATGGGAAGATATATAAATGACTAATAAGCATATGAAAAGATGCTCACATCATTAGTCATCTGAGAAATGCAAATCAAAACCACAATGAGATACTGCTTCATACCCACTAGAACAGCCATAATAGAAAAGACAAAAAAAAAAAAAAAAAAAAAAAAAAAAAAAAAAGACAATGACAAGCGTTGTTGAGGTTGTGGAAAAATTGGAACCCCTATGGGAATGTGAGAAGTTAACAGCTACTTTGGAAAAGTTTGTCAGTTTCTTAAAATGTTAAACAAAGAACTACAATATTACCCAGGAACTTCACCCCTACACTACACCCAAGAGAAAGGAAACATATGCCCACACAAAAAGTTATGCATAGCAGCTTCTTCATAATAGCTAAAAAGTGGAAACAACTCAAATGCTCATCAACTGATGAATGGATAAACAAACTATGGCAGATTCATACAATGGAATATTATTTGGCAATAAAAAGGAATGAAGTTCTGATACATACTATAACATAGACGAACCCCCAAAATATTATACTAACTAAAAGAAGTCACATATTGCATGAAACTATTTATGTGAAATATTCAGAATAGGTAAATCTATAGAAACAGGAAGTAGACTGGTGTTTGCCTAGGGCTGAGAAGTGGAGGTAGGGGGAAGGTAGGAATGAATACTGAGTTCCAGGTTTATTTTGGAAGTGATAAAGAGGATCTAAAAATAGATTATGGTGATAGTTACACAACTCTATAAATATTCTAAAAACTACTCAATTGTGTATAATAAATAGGTAAAGCTTATAGTATATAAGTTATATCTCAAAATAAAGCTATTTAAAGAAAAAGTAATTAACAATAGGCCATCAAAATGTCAATATGCCCCTAAATATAGAAACTATAGAAGTTACATTATCTAAAATTAAGAACAAATCCCCCCCACACCATTATAACAACTTGTAAATTTTGAAATACTTCTCTATATAAAGTAGAAATCAAAGCCAAAATCGCAGACTATTTATAAATGATTGACAACTACAACATCTTATAGTGTATAGCAAAATATGGGTTATAGGAAAATAAAAGCTCTGAGGAAATTTTGGTCCTGTAGATACATAAAATAATTAAAGTAATAATAAAAGTTAATAAAATTTTCAAGTAAAAAGTGATTATGATATATTTATATTATAAAACATAAAAAAACATAAAGTAAGTAAATAGAATTAAAAGTTGGATCATTGAAATGAACTATGAAAAAAGAAATAAACTAAACACAGAAAAAATCTTTTGAAAAGTCTGAAGAAGACAAAAGGGAAAAATATAAATATCATAACTAAAACACAGAATACTACATTAGTATATTACATATAGAATATAATACTATAATACTATGTTCTTTGTGAAATATATATTTCAAGGAAAACATAAATGATGAAATATGGCTTTAAAATTGGTTTAGGGATGGGGTGTCTGGGTGACTCAGTTGGTTAAGTGTCTGACTGTTGGTTGTGGCTTAGGCCATGATCTCACGATTTGTGAGGTATTTTTTTAAAAATGAAAAATAAAGAAAGAAGGTGAGGGGAAGTATGGCAATGTATGGAATTCTCCCTTTTTTGGTAACTGTGCCTGGTTGAAAGTAGCCCATTTATCAGTTAAGGCCTAGGAATATTTTGAGGTGATTCGTCTGATGGGCTTTTCTGTATTCAGCCAGCTGTCACTGTGGGCGGTTTCCACATTCCATTGGTCAACCCTGTATTTCTAAAAGCAACCTCTACACAGATGAAGATAGAAAAGGAGGAAGAGGGACAAGAGGAAGAGAATGACAACACAGATGAATATCTCTGGAAATAGGAGGGGGCATGTGAGGTGCTCCCAGAAGCTGCCAATTATTTCTGATTATTAACTAGTGAGCTATTGTGACATAATAAATACATATTTGGTGTTTATCCAGGTTCCTGACACAGTGCTCCCAAAGGTATTGTAATTTTATGAGTATGGGGTAGGAGCAGTATCCTTTGTTATTCTTAATAAGTCCTTTTCAAACATATCTGAGTTTATGCTAATGAGGTAACTCTAGATGAGCCTCTAGATAGCTTTAGAATAGGGGCTGGTTGCCAGAGAAACTAACCGAGTGATTAGAGAGTTGGAACTTTCAGCCCCACTGGTCCCTCTCCACCTCCAGGCAAAGAATGACTAGAGGTAGAGTTAATTACCAACTGCCAATGATTTGATCAATTGTGCCTACATCATGGAACCTCCATAAAGAAAACCTAAATGATGGGGTTCAAGGACCTTCTGGCAAGGTAAACATATCCATAGGCTAGGAAGGTGATGTACTCCAAACTCCACAAAGACAGAAGCTCCTGTATTTGGAACTCTTCCAAACCCTACCCTACATGCCTTCACTGGTTGCTCATTGTATCCTTTCTAATATCCTTTATAAATGAATTCGTAAGTAAACCCCCTGAGTTCTGTGAGCCCTTCTAGTAGCAAATTATCAAACCTGAAGATGGGGTTGTAGGAATACCCAACATGAAGCCAAGCTGGGCAGAAGTGTGGGTAACCAGGGACCTACAACTGGTGATTGGCAACTGAAATGGGAGGCAGTCTTGTGGGACTGAGACCCTAAACACTGTGGTCTGCACTAACTCAAGTATTTACCATCAGAATAAAATTAAATTATAGGACATCTAGTTGGTATCCACAAAAAATTAGAGAATTGCTTGGTTCAGAAAAATCCACACATTTGGGGTCAGAAGTGTTTTGTGGGTAGAAGCAGATCTTAATAATGATCATTATTAGTCCTTCTAATAAAAAAAAAATTATGAGTAAGTGTCCTCATGATGTATGATATACGTAATGTGAAATAAAAGTGATTTCAGGGGTGCCTAGGTGGCTCAGTCAGTTAAGTATCAAACTCTCAGTTTCACCTCAGGTCATGATATCATGGTTCAAGACTTATATTGGGCTCTGTGATAACAGCAAAGAGCCTGGTTGGGATTCTCTCTCTCTCACTGTCTCTGCCCCTCCCCCATTCATTCTCTCTTGCCTCTCTCTCAAATTAAGTAAACTTTTTAAAAAAAGTGATTTCGAAGGAGGGGACAACATGGCAGAGAAGTAGGGAGCTACGTACATTGCACTCGCCCCCATATCTCACACGGAAAAGATCTGAAGCCATAGGAAATCTTACAGAACCCAAAGAGATTGGGAAAAAAAAGACACAGAATCCACTGAGAAAGGCTTCTAACGTGAGTACAAACTGGGGAAGATAAAATTGGGCTGGGATCGGAGACTCAGAGGGAGAGGGCGATCCCCCTCTGCGAGGAGTGAGAGGGGAAAGAGAGAGGCCGAAACTACTCAAGACGCGGTCCCTGTCGCTGGGGAACAGAAAAACCTACACTCGGGGCACAGAAGGACTGTGCGCGCCAAATCCCTGCTGAACATGTCCCCGCACGCCAAATCGTCCTGGAGCGGCTGCACGCCGACCACTCCTTTGTGTTCCTGGTTGGCTGGACCCCGAGAGAGGCTGCACGCCTCCGCGTCATTGTGCTCCTGGCTGGCTGGACCCCCATAGGAGCAGCGCGTGCTCCGGGCCTACAAGTTCCCGGCTGGCTGGACCCCTAGAGGGAAGGCAAGGGCTTAAAACTGGGAGATTTGCCAAAGAATTTGTGTTTTGGGTGATGAGACACAGAGGGACCGGGATTCCCCCTCTCCAGCGGGCCCAAGGCGCTCGCCAGGCAGGCCACCCCGTCATTGCTCGTCAACCTGACCTGGAGGAGAAAGGAGTAACAATTCTGGCTCCAGCCCCAGGCCTAGGCAAGAGGCCTAGAATTGCCCCGAGGGGATCACCTGCGAGGTTGGGTCTACCACAATTTCAGTGGGGAGTGTAGACTGGGATTTGGAAACTAGGCCTGGCCTGGGTTAAAGAGGGCGACCCACTTTGGCTGCGCCCCTGGCACGGGGAGTTTACACACCGAAAAAAGTGAGGTGCAGTGCTTGGTTCAAGAAGGGACTGGAGCGCTGCCACTCTCCTCCCCACAACCGCCAAGGCAGAACTCCCACCTGACGCATTGGATCACACCACACCATGCCCATCCCTGCTAGAGAGTTGCCCTCCCCCTTTTTTCTTATTTCTTTTTTTTTTTTTCCGAAACACTGATTTGATTAATTCTGGTCACCCACTTGCTTAAACAGTCACATTTAGTCCATTCTGTAGATATAAATTCTACACCTACCTACCTTTTCATCTCTTTCTCTGAGGAGTAATCAAGACTATATAGTTTCTCTGGATAACACCATCGTCCTTCTCTCACCTCTCCAACCATATTCCACCCTTTAGCTCTTTGAAAAAAGCTTCTTATCTCTTCTGCATGTTCATTCTATTTCCAATTTTGCCGAATCCCCACCCTGTCTTCTTTCTCTTTCTCTATGCTCTTCAACAAGCACTGCATACAACCGGCTATTTAACTGTAGCTGGGAAATCCAGTTATATGCTTTAAACCGTTCTTTGTCCATCGGTTTTCTTCTTTTTTTCCTTTTCTTTTCTTCTTTTTGACTTTGTTATGTATTTTTAATTTTCTATTATTCGCCCTCCCTCCTCCATCTTTTCTCTTAACTTTTTCGTTTTCCCTCTCAGTTTCATGTTTGTTGGATTTGTCCGTGCATCTGTGTGCCTCTGCTCCCTGTATGTTTGTCTGTCTGTTTTCTTCTCCAGGGCTACCTCAAGAAACAAGCCAAAGTACACACGGTGGAGAGTCTCGAATATCACTACGAGTAGGAAAATAAAGTAACCAAGGTCTCAACAAGAGAGACCAAAAGATACCATTCAAAAAACACTTTCTGCAAGGATAGGCCCTGGACAGTCAAAGAGTCTTCTTGGGTACAGCAGAGCTCGCAGGTGCAGAGAGCATAACATGTCTTTAACACTAACAAGAGATAGAAAGCTAACCAAAAAGACGAAATGAAAGAGCTCTCCTCCAAAGAAATTCCAAGAAGAATTGACAGCTAAAGAACTGCTCAAAACAGATATAAGCAGCATAACTGAACAAGATTTTAGAACAAATGTCATAAAATTAATAGCTGGGCTTGAAAAAAGCATAGGGAACATCAAATAAACTATGGCCACAGACAAAATGGAAAATAAAAATAGGCATGAAGAATGAAAAAAAGCGATAAATGAGATACATAATAAATTAGAGGCCGCCAATGCACGGAATGAAGTCGCAGAAAGGAGAATAAGTGATTTAGAAGACACCATTATAGAAAAACAAGAAGCTGACAAAAAAAGAGACAAACTGATCCAGGAAAAGGAAAGAAGAGTTCGAGAGCTCAGCGACACGGTCAAACGCAACAATATCCATATCATAGGAATCTCAGAAGAGGAAGAGAGAGGGAAAGGTACTGAAGGAGTCCTGGAACAAATTATAGCAGAGAACTCCCCCAACCTGGGGAAGGAAGTAAACGTTGAAATATAAGAGGCACAGAGAACTCCCCTCAGACGTAAGTTGAATTGAATTTCTGCATGGCATATCATACTAAAAATGGCAAAATATAAGGGAAAAGAGAGAATTTTGAAAGCAGCTAGGGAGAAAAGGGCCCTAACATACAAAGGGAAGCCTATCAGAGTGGTGACAGACCTATCTACTGAAACTTGGCAGGCCAGAAAGGAATGGCAGGAGATCTTCAATGTGATGAACAGTAAAAATATGCAGCCAAGAATCCTCTATCCAGCAAGCCTGTCATTCAAAATAGAAGGAGAGATAAAATTCTTTCCAAATAAACAGAAATGGAAAGAATTTGTCACCACTAAGCCAGCCCTACAAGAAATATTGAGGGGGACGTTCTGAGGGAAGTGTTGCAAGGAACGAAGATACCAGAGACACCACCACAAACATATATCCCACAAAGGACACAATGACTCTAAACCCACATATTTCAATAATAACACTGAATGTAAATGGGCTGAAGCTGCAATCAAAAGACACAGGGTAGCAGAATGTATAAAACAACAAAATCCATCTATATGCTGTCTACAAGAAACTCATTTTAGACTGGAAGATAACTTCAGATTAAAAGTAAGGGGATGGAGAAATGTATATCATGATACTGGAAATCAAAAGAAGCTGGAGTAGCTATACTTATATCAGACAAACTGGCCTTTAAATTAAAGACAATAACAAGAGATGAAGAAGGGCATTATATAAAAATTACAGGGTCTATCCATCAGGAAGAAGTAAAAATCATAACTGTCTATGCACCGAATATGGAAGCACCTAAATATCTAAAACAATTAATCACAAACAGAAACAATCTTACAGATAAGAATGTGCTAAGAGCAGGAGACTTTAATACTCTGCTTACAGCAATGGATAGGTCAACCAGACAGAAAATCACTAAAGAAATAATGGACTTGAAAGACACATTGGACCAGATGGATCTAATGGATATATTTAGAAATTTACATCCTGAGGCCAGGGAACTCACTTTCTTCTCAAGTGCGCATGGCACATTCTCCAAATTAGATCACATACTGTTACATAAAGCAGCCCTCAATAAATATAAAAGAATTGAGATCATACCATGCACACTTTCAGATCATAGTGCTTTGAAGCTTGAAATCAATCACAGGAAGAAATCTGGAAAACCTCCAAAAACACGGAGGTTAAAGAACACCCTACTAAAGAATGAATGGGCCAATCAGGCAATTAGAGAAGAAATAAAAAAAAATATGGAAACAAATGAAAATGAAAACACAACAATCCAAACCATATGCGATGCGGCCAAGGCAGTCCTCAGAGAAAAGTACATTGCACTCCAGGCCTATTTCAAGAGATTAGAAAAAGCGCAAGTCCAAAATTTAACAGCTCACCTAAGGAAACTAGAGATAGAGCAACAAGAACGCCCCAAACCCAGTAGAAGAAGAGAAATAATAAAAATCAGAGCAGAAATAAACAACATAGAGACCAAAGAAACAATTGAACAGATCAATGAAACCAAGAGTTGGTTCTTTGAAAAAATAAGCAAAATTGACAAATCTCTAGCCAGGCTTCTCAAAAAGAAAAGAGAGAGCACCCAAATAGACACAATCATGAACGAAAATGGATTTATTACAACCAACCCCTCAGAAATATAAGCAATTATCAGGGAATACTATGAAAAATTATATGCCAACAAATTGGACAGCTTAGAAGAAATGGACAAATGCTTAACACACACTCTCACTACCAAATTTCACACGAGAAGAGATAGGAAATCTGAACAGACCCATACCTAGTGAAGAAATCTAATCAGTGATCAAAAATCTCCCAACAAATAAGAGCCTTGGACCTGTTGGTTTCCCTGGGGAATTCTGCCAGACGTTTAAAACAGATTAATACCAATTCTTCCAAGCTATTCCAAAAAATAGAAATCGAAGGAAAACTCCCGGACTCATTTTATGAAGCCAGCATCACCCTGATTCCCGAGCCACACAGAGACCCAACAACAAAAAAAGAGAACTACAGGCCAATATCCTTGATGAATACGGATGCAAAAATACTCCACAAGATACTTGCATATCGAATCCAACAACATATAAAAAGAATTATCCACCAA
This sequence comes from Crocuta crocuta, assembly GCF_008692635.1. Classification (NCBI taxonomy): domain Eukaryota; kingdom Metazoa; phylum Chordata; class Mammalia; order Carnivora; family Hyaenidae; genus Crocuta; species Crocuta crocuta. Next base: position 930,532 of record NW_027529429.1, on the reverse strand, counting down.
AATCAAGTGGGATTAATTCCTGGGTTCCAGGGCTGGTTCAACATTTGCAAGTCAATCAATATGATACACCACATCAATAAAAGAAAAGATAAAAACCATATGATCCTGTCGATAGATGCAGAAAAAGCATCTGACATAATACAGCATCCTTCTTAATAAAGACTCTAGAGACAGTCGGGATAGAAGGAACCTACTTAAACATCATCAAAGCCATCTATGAGAAGGCTTCTGCTAACATCATCCTCAACGTGGAAAAATGAGAGCTTTCCCCCTGAGATCAGGAACATGACAGGGATGTCCACTCTCACCACTGTTGCTTAACATAGTGCTGGAAGTCCTAGCTTCAGCCATTAGACAACAAAAGGAAATCAAAGGCATCAGAATTGGCAAAGAGGAAGTCAAACTTTCACTTTTCGCAGATGACATGATACTCTACATAGAAAACCTGACAGACTCCACCAGAAGACTACTAGAACTGATCCATGAATTCAGCCAAGTTGCAGGGTACAAAATCAATGTACAGAAATTGGTCGCACTTTTATACACCAATAATGAAGCAACAGAAGGAGAAATCAAGAAACTGATCCCATTCACAATTGCACAAAAAACTGTAAAATACCTAGGAATAAGCCTAACCAAGGATACAAGAGATCTGTATGATGAAAACTATAGAAAACTTATGAAGGAAATTGAAGAAGACACAAAGAAATGGAAAAACATTCCATGCTCATGGAT
>NW_027529429.1:837951-927814 GCF_008692635.1 Crocuta crocuta | reverse complement strand
TAAAGAACACCCTTCTAAAGAATGAATGGGCCAAACAGGCAATTAGAGATGAAATAAAAAAAAAAATATATGGAAACAAATGAAAATGAAAACACAACAATCCAAACCATATGCGATGCGGCCAAGGCAGTCCTCAGAGAAAAGTACATTGCACTCCAGGCCTATTTCAAGAGATTAGAAAAAGCGCAAGTCCAAAATTTAACAGCTCACCTAAGGAAACTAGAGATAGAGCAACAAGAACGCCCCAAACCCAGTAGAAGAAGAGAAATAATAAAAATCAGAGCAGAAATAAACAACATAGAGACCAAAGAAACAATTGAACAGATCAATGAAACCAAGAGTTGGTTCTTTGAAAAAATAAGCAAAATTGACAAATCTCTAGCCAGGCTTCTCAAAAAGAAAAGAGAGAGCACCCAAATAGACACAATCATGAACGAAAATGGATTTATTACAACCAACCCCTCAGAAATATAAGCAATTATCAGGGAATACTATGAAAAATTATATGCCAACAAATTGGACAGCTTAGAAGAAATGGACAAATGCTTAACACACACTCTCACTACCAAATTTCACACGAGAAGAGATAGGAAATCTGAACAGACCCATACCTAGTGAAGAAATCTAATCAGTGATCAAAAATCTCCCAACAAATAAGAGCCTTGGACCTGTTGGTTTCCCTGGGGAATTCTGCCAGACGTTTAAAACAGATTAATACCAATTCTTCCAAGCTATTCCAAAAAATAGAAATCGAAGGAAAACTCCCGGACTCATTTTATGAAGCCAGCATCACCCTGATTCCCGAGCCACACAGAGACCCAACAACAAAAAAAGAGAACTACAGGCCAATATCCTTGATGAATACGGATGCAAAAATACTCCACAAGATACTTGCATATCGAATCCAACAACATATAAAAAGAATTATCCACCAAAATCAAGTGGGATTAATTCCTGGGTTCCAGGGCTGGTTCAACATTTGCAAGTCAATCAATATGATACACCACATCAATAAAAGAAAAGATAAAAACCATATGATCCTGTCGATAGATGCAGAAAAAGCATCTGACATAATACAGCATCCTTCTTAATAAAGACTCTAGAGACAGTCGGGATAGAAGGAACCTACTTAAACATCATCAAAGCCATCTATGAGAAGGCTTCTGCTAACATCATCCTCAACGTGGAAAAATGAGAGCTTTCCCCCTGAGATCAGGAACATGACAGGGATGTCCACTCTCACCACTGTTGCTTAACATAGTGCTGGAAGTCCTAGCTTCAGCCATTAGACAACAAAAGGAAATCAAAGGCATCAGAATTGGCAAAGAGGAAGTCAAACTTTCACTTTTCGCAGATGACATGATACTCTACATAGAAAACCTGACAGACTCCACCAGAAGACTACTAGAACTGATCCATGAATTCAGCCAAGTTGCAGGGTACAAAATCAATGTACAGAAATTGGTCGCACTTTTATACACCAATAATGAAGCAACAGAAGGAGAAATCAAGAAACTGATCCCATTCACAATTGCACAAAAAANAATGAAGCAACAGAAAGAGAAATCAAGAAACTGAGCCCATTCACAATTGCACAAAAAACTGTAAAATACCTAGGAATAAGCCTAACCAAGGATACAAGAGATCTGTATGATGAAAACTATAGAAAACTTATGAAGGAAATTGAAGAAGACACAAAGAAATGGAAAATCATTCCATGCTAATGGATCAGAAGAATAAATATATTTAAAATGTCATTACTACCCAAAGCCGTCTACACATTCAATGCAGTTCCAATCAAAATCGCACCAGCATACTTCTCAAAACTAGAACAAACTATCCTAAAATTTGTATGGAACCACAAAAGACCCCGAATAGCCAAAGGAATACTGAAAAATAAAACCAAAACGGGAGGTATCACCATCCCAGACTTTAGCCTCTACTACAAAGCTGTCATCATCAAGACAGTATGGTATTGGCACAAAAACAGACACATAGACCAATGGAACAGAATTGAGAACTCAGAAGTGGACCCAAAAGTATACAGCCAACTAATCTTCGACAAAGCAGGAAAGAATATCCAATGGAAAAAAGACAGCCTCTTTAACACATGGTGCTGGGAGAACTGGACAGCAACATGCAGAAGAATGAAACTAGATCCTTTTCCCACACCATATACAAAAATAAACTCAAAATGGATAAAGGACCTTAATGTGAGACAGTAAACCATCAAAACCCTAGAGGAGAAAGCAGGAAACAACTTCCTTGACTTTCACCACAGCAATTTCTTACTTGACTCATCCCCAAAAGCAAAAGAATCAAGGGNGGAAAACAGTGTGGAGGTTCCTCAAAAAGTTAACAATAGAACTCCCCTTTGACCCTAGCAATAGCACTGCTAGGAATTTACTTAAGGGATAATAGGAATGNGGGGGGAAATGGTGGGGGAGAGGGAGACAGGCAAACCATGAGAAACTCTTGAATGATGAGAACAAACTGAGGACTGATTGGTTTGGGGGGTTAGGGGGGAGATGCACATGGAGGAGGGCACTTGTGGGGATGAGCACTGGGTGTTATATGGAAACCAACTTAACAATAAAGTATTTGTAAAATAATTAATTAATTAATTAATGTATTAAAAAAAGGAAAAAAGTAATTTCAAGAGAATGAAATAAAGGTAAAATATGCATTCCAGTACCTGGCATTCATTCAGTCAACATTAATTAAGAAAAAGAAGCAGCATGATAGTGGTTAAAAGCAGAGAATCTGGTATCAGATTGTCTAGGATTGAATTGTGGCTCTTCCACTTACTGGTCTTGTAATATGAACCAGTTATATCTCTAATTCTATATTTCGTCAACTATAAAATGGGGATTATAATAGTAAGTTGTTAGGAAAATGTGTTAGTGTTGAGACTGAAGAACGTGAAATGGTTTCTAGGCTAACAGGGACAGTTGCGGGGGTGGGGGGTCATAAAGCAGCCAGATAAAGGTCAGGAATGACAAAGAATTCAGTGTCACAGGAACAGCAACAGTCAGGAAAAGCAGGAAAAAAGATAAGGCTGCAGATACAGGCAAAGATCACTGGGAGAAAAGGTTGAGATGCCAAGATTTAAGGTCTCTATGTAGGAGCACATCCAGCGGCCTGAAGCTTATACAATTTGGAAGGCTTTCTTCAAGAAAAAGAAAACATGACTCTAAATCCAAAAGCAGGTGCAAAAAGAATTTTTTAAAAATGAGTAATTTTAAAAGAAAAGGAATGTAACAAATTACAAATGTTAAAAAGTTGACAACTATAGGGACATCTCAATCAGTTAAGCATCTGACTTCAGTTCAGGTCATGATCTCGCAGTTTGTGAGTGACTTTGAATCCCACACAGGGCTGGCTGCTGTCACAGCAAAGCCTGCTTTGGATTCTCTGTCTCCCTCTCTTTTTTCCCCTCCCCCACTTGTGCACACACTTTTTTTCTCTCTCAAAGATAATAACTACACATTTTTTTAAGTTGACAACTATAAACCACAAAATCCAAAAACAATGTATTTGTGTCAATTAACTGATTGATATACCTCTAAAACCTTTTCCTTCATTTTTGACAATATACTTTTCATATGTCAACAACTTTGTACTGTTTTCTGTAGTAAGGATAGAAAAATAAGTCAGTCTTTCTTCTAACATGTTATCTAAATTTTTATTATGACAGTTGGAATGTATATAAGCATATAGTTTCACACAGTTGTAAAATTTGTAATATTTACCTGTGTGTGCCCTATGAACACAGAAATTCTAAAGAATTCTCTTTCACATGATTCCCACCAAAAAAGGCGGGGGAAAGTTTAATGTATTTTAAATGGTAATGCTACTTTATCAAGTATATTTATGAATACAGGACTTCTATTTTGACTCAGTGAAAACCAAATCCTTGCTTACAAATCTTACACATTGGAAGAATTCTCCAGAGATCAACTTCTGGCTTCATATATTTCAATTCTTGTTTCTTTCTTTTCTTTTCTTTTCTTTTCTTTTTTTTTTAGTTTTCTTAGTTTATTTATCTTGGGGGCGGGGTTAGTTTGCACACAAGGAGGGTAGGAGCAGAAGGGGAAGAAGAGGATCCTAAGCAGGCTCCACACTCAGTACACAGCCCAGTGTAGGGCTCAATCTCACAACCCTGAGATCATGACTTAAGCCAAAATCAAGAGTTGAACACTTAACCGACTGAGCCACCCAGGCACCCCTCTCTTTCACTAATACATTTTTCTAGCGCCAGCACCATAAGACAGGTTCACAATGCATAGTACCTGGATTGTGGTCTTGTAATATGAACTTCCACTAAAACATACAAAAGCTTTTTCAAGAAATATCTGATTCCAAGTCTGGAGCAGAATATGTACAGTAGGGGCTAGAAATTCTTTGCATACCAGCTAGCAAAGAAACTATCAAAAACAACTAAGGTCATGTCAAAAGGACTCAGGAGCCAACATGAAAGGCCTCTCACTAATTAAAGATTAGATCATCTGAGCTTCAAAAGAATAAAAATTATGATTTCTTGAAATCCATCAAGTATGTTTAAAATTGATAGCTTTCAGAAAATATCAAGGAATGAATTCATTGTTTTTGAAAACATGACAATAAATCATTTAATAAGTAAATTACTAATTAATAAGTTAAAGAAAAAGAATCAACCATTTATCCTTCCTTTCCTATTTGAGCTCTACCACTGGGCTACAAAGTAGTAGAGAAGGGGAAGTATTTCTCTATGAAAGGATTCTCACAAATAAATGAAAATTAGAATTTTACCACTTTGTATTCTCCACTGAATTACTGCATCCAAGCTTTGAGCATCAACAGCCACTTTCACAAAAAGAGAGACCACCAGACTATGTGCCTCCTAACTGAAAGCATATAAAACACCAAAAGGAACAAACATAAGTCTATTTGGTCTCTGGATTGAGCTACCAATTTATAGAAAATACAAAATACAGAAGACTGAAGCATGTTGAACTGCACCAACAGTATGCAGTCAGCAAAATGCAGGGTGGAGGAATGGGTCGAGTGTCATGTGTTCATACGGAAACCTGTAAAGAAAAGAAAGGAAAAGAGCAGAAATCTTGTAGAATAATAGAAAATTACAAGACATATCACATTGTTTTTTTGTTTTTGTTTTAAATTTTTTAATGTTTTATTTGTTTCTAGGAGAGAGAGAGAGACAGCGTGAGCAGGGGAGGGTCAGAGAGAAAGGGAGTCACAGACTGAAACAGGCTCCAGGCTCTGAGCTGGCAGTCAGCAGAGAGCCCGACGTGGGGCTTGAACCCACGAACCGTGAGATCATGACCTAAGCGAAAGTCGGACACCCAACCGACTAAGCCACCCAGGCGCCCCATCACATTGGTTTTTAATAGGTAGGATTAAACTATTCTGACTAGGGAAAAACACTTGGGAGATAAAACTGTAAAGGAAAGCAAGCAAGCAATTAATAAAATTAATTAAATCAATTAATATAAAAGTCAGAACAGTGATTGCTATTGAGGGAAGGAAGATTAAGGATTAAAACTGAGAAAGGGGCACTTAAGAGAAGCACAGAGAGAGGTAGTTAGTGAGCTCTATACTTTGACCTAGCAATGGTTACAAATGTGTTTGCCTTATTGTCTCCTGTATTTGTATTTTATTTTCTCTAAATAAGATTTTTAAAAATACAATAGAATTAGATATAAGCCTCAAAAAGGGGATGAGTTGGGGGGGGTGGAAGTGGCTACGCAAAGACAGAATTAAAGCAGGAACCTTGTCAGGTCCTTGGCAATAGCTTCCTAATAGTGCCCAATGCCAGTATTATTTCTAATGCAATCTAAGGATTTACATTGATTCAAAGTTGGAAAAGTTGTGAACCAGGGCATATTCCCCTGGGAACAACCTCCCTAGTAGTTTAATTCTCTTTTGTGTCTTTCCTTTGAACCAAGAGAACAACACTGTTCATCTTGTAATTTACATTGTGATTCCCATCGATTCTGCTGTGGTAAACACAGTAATGTGCCACCCAGATCTTCCTTCAAGGGAACACTTGCGACCCAGTAGAGGGGAACAGAATGCAGTAAGCAGCTATTCTTCATCTGTCAGATCCTTCAAATCTGCCCCAACCACAGAGGGCCCCTTCAACTGAGGTCATAATCTTCCTGGAGCAGTCTACATCCAGTGACTAAGTGAGACAGAATATAAAAAACATCTGGCCAGTGTAGCCTGACAGACAATGGGCTACATTAGTTCCAGAGCTCCCTACCTGGCTCAAGATGGTTTGTGGGACTTACATCACAGTTTAACTTCTTCTTCTACCACCTTTCTAGGCATTCATCCCTTATTAATAAACATACTGCTTCAGCATCTGCTTCTGGAGAAACCAATCTGCAACATCCTTTAAAGCCATGGTGAAGACTGCTACCTCTAAGAGGATTTGACCAGTGAGGTTGTGGAAAATAAAGCAGCAGTGCAGAAAATAAATAAAGACTTCATAATATTCCTACACTGGTCAGAAGAGAGAAGCATACTTTAAAGGGTGAAAGAATGCAGGCCTTCCAGCAGTGAACAGAAGGCAGGGAAGTAAACAGTGGCCCACGGCTCTGTTGAGACAGTGGAGAGGATCATGAGGCATAGCTGCCAAGTGGGCAACTCATTAGTAAATGATAATGAGAAAACAAAAACTGGAGGGTGGGGGGAGAGAGAGAGAAAGAGAGGGAGAGAGAGAGAGTGAGAGATAGAGAGGTAAAACTGATGAGCAGAGCAAGAATAGATATTTTTTCTAAATCGTCTTGAAGGTGCGAGTGAGAAAGGTAGGCTCAAATAAAGAAGCCTAGGCCTTGAAAATGGATTCTTGAGGAGGAAGGAGGTAGGGACAATAGTTAAATTGAGCCAAAACAAGGAGCCGTATGCTGGTTTCATGTGCTCCGGGCTAGAATTATTTACTCCTAGAAGAACAGACTTAGCATCCTGTATACTGGGGAGGCACCCGTGGGTCCAACTGCAGATCCCCATCATCACCCCAGCCCCTTTCTATCTGCCAAGTTAAATAAATCTATAAAGATTACCCAATGCCTTTCGTGCCTCAGCACCTAGTTATTCAGGGTCTCTGGGAGTCACAGTGAAACTGGGAATCTTAATGTGGGGTTCACAAATAAACAATACCCACGCATAAACAACTACTGGTCCTAATAAGTACACCACAGATACTCTAAACCATGTATATTTCTTACTCTTCTCTTGCTTCCCATTCTAACTTTAACTATCCTTACATTTTTGAGGCCCTAGTTCATCCATCTGAATTTCTGCTGAAGCTACATAGAAGTTGTAGATCTGTCACTCACCACTAGATGGTGGTAAAGAGCCTTATCAGGATAATCCTGATCTTTTTCTCAATTTCTGCACTGTTGACATTCCACCTAATTCTTTGTTGGAGGGGGGCTGTTCTATGTATTATAGAATGTTTAGCAGCATCCCTGGCCTTTACCCATTAGATGCTAGTAGCACTCCCTGCAGTCATGACAACCAAATATTTGTTGAGACATTGCCAAATGTCCTTGGAATATTTGGATTCTTTGGTTGTGAACCACTATACAATAGGACCCTTGAAGGGTTTTGAATAAGAGAAAGAGAATCAGATTTTGATAAAAAAAATTTTAAAGCTTTGTTAATTTTTAAAATATAATATATATTCATCAAAAAATTACAAAAATGTGGAAAAACATTTAAAAGAGAATTTTAGGGGCATCTGGATGACTCAGTCAGTTGGGTGTCCAATTTTGGGTCAGGTCATGATCTCATGGTTCTTGAGTTCAAGTCCTACATAGGGCTTGCTGCTGTTAGCACCAAGCCTGCTTCATATCCTCTGTTCCCTTCTCTATCCCTCCCCTACTTGCACTCTCTCAAAAATAAATAAAACATTTAAAAAATAAAAAATAGGGCGCCTGGGTGGCTCAGTCAGTTAGGCATCTGAGTCTTGACTTCACCTCAGGTCATGATCCCACAGTTCATGGGTTTGAGCCCCACACTGGGTTCTATGCTGACAGCTCAGAGCCTGGAATCTGTTTTGGATTCTGTGTCTCCCTCTCTCTCTGCTCCTCCCCGAGTCATGCTTTGTCTCTCACTCTTCCTAAAAAATAAACATTTTTTTAAATTTTTAAAAATTAAATGAAAAATAAAAAAGGAAATTTAAAACACATACAATCCAACTACTCAGATTAACTTCTGTGAACATTTAAATGACCATCCTTAAAAGCATACGGTCACATGTTAAATATGTACAATTTGTACATATTCTCCTATACTCTCCTATAATCTCCTTTTCCATTCAAAATCTACTATAGTAGATAGTAGTATAAAAGGTCAGTATAGACCTTTCAAGATCAACAATATGGCCTATTTAAATGCCTGAATAATATCCCTTTGTATGTAATTAATCAAGTTCTAATGGTTAATTTAATTTAACCATTGCAATTTAATATCCTGGAACATATACATCTTTGCACAGCCTGAGGCTGACAGTTCATACTCAACATTTCTATATGCCTAGAATTTTGTCAGGATACAGAGCTTTACAAAGTGAATAACACATAGATTTTTTTTTCTTAATGTTCATTTATTTTGAGAGAGAGAGAGAGAGACAGAAAGTGTGCTACCTATGGGTACAAGCAGCAGGAGGCAGGGGGCAGAGAAAGAGGAGAGAGAGGGAGAATCTCAAGCAGGCTCTGTGCTGTCAGCATAGAGCCTGACATGGAGATCAATCTCACAAACTGTGAGATCATGACCTGAGCCAAAATCAAGAATTGGATGCTTAATCTACTGAGCCATCCAGATACCCCTACACATAGATTTTATTCCAAAGATATACACAAACTGGTAGTGAAAAATGAACACAAGACAAAATAAAATGTGATATGTGGCATGGTGGATACATTGACAGAAATGAGGAAAATATAACTAATTATGCATCTGGGATAGTTTCACAGATATGGGCCTAGAAAGTCAGTATAAAAGAAAGTCAATACTATATACTGAAAACCTTAAAAGACCCAACCAAAAAACTTTTAGAACTAACAGGTAAATTCAGTAAAGCTGCAGGATACAAAAATCAATGTGCAGAAATCTGTTGCATTCCTACACACTAATAATGAAGCAACAGAAAGTGAAATTAGAAAATAATCCTGTTTAATTGAACCAAAAATAACAAATTATCTAGAAATAAACTTAACCAAAGAAGTAAAAGGCCTGTACTCTGAAAACTATAAAGTATGGATGAAAAAAATTCAAGATGGGGGCACCTGGGTGGCTCAGTTGGTTAAGCGTCTGACTTCAGCTTAGGCCATGATCTCATGGTTCATGAGTTCAAGCCTTACATCAGGCTCTCTGCTGACAGCTCAGAGCCTGGAGCCTGCTTTGGATTCTGTGTCTCCTTCTCTCTCTGCCCTCCCCTGCTTACACTCTATGAGAAATGAATAAATGTAAAAAAAGATTTTGTTTTAAAGAAATTCAAGATGACACAAATAAATGGAAAGATGGGGCACATGGATGGCTCAGCTGGTTAAGCATCCAACTCTTGATTTGGCTCAGGTCATGATCTCACAGGTTCGTGAGTTGGAGCACTACATTGGGCCCCGTGCTGATGGCACAGAGTCAGCTTAGAATTCTCTCTTTCCTTTCTCTCTGCCCCTCTCCTATGCATGTGTGCACTCTCTCTCAAACTACATAAACTTAAAAAAAAGAAATAGAAAGGCATTCCATGCTCATATGTTAAAGAAACAATTAATGTTAAAAAGTCTATACTACCCCAAACAATCTACACATTTAATGCAATTCCTATTAAAATACCAACAGCACTGTTCACCAAACTAGAACAAACGATCCTAAACTTTGTATTAAACCACAAAAGACCCTGAATAGCCAAAACAACCTTAAAAAAAAAAAAAAAGCAAAGCTGGAGACATCACAATTCTGAACTTCAAGTTATATTACAAAGCTGTAGTGACCAAGATGGTATGGTACTAGTACAAAAACAGACATATAGGATCAATGGAACAGAATAGAAAACCCAGAAATAAACCCACAATTTTATGGTCAATTAATCTTCAAGAAAGGAGGAATAAATATAAATGGGAAAATCTTCAACAAATGGTGTTGGGAAAAATGGACAGCAACATGCAAGAGAATGAGACTGGACCACTTTTTACACCATACACAAAAATAAACTACATCAAAATAAAAGTCTTCTGCAGAGCAAAGGAAATAATGAAAAAAAACTAAAAGACAATCTTTCCTACTGAATGGGAGAAGATATTTGCAAATGACATATCTGATGAAGAGAATCTAAAATATATAAAAAACTTTCAAACTCAACACCAATAAAATAATCCAATTAAAAATGGGCAGAAGACATGAATAGACATTTCTCCAAAAAAAATCCAGATGGCCAATAGACACATGAAAAGATGTTCAACATTACTCATAATCAATGATACGCAAATCAAAACTACAATGAGATATCACCTCATGCCTGTCAGAATGGCTAAAATCAACAACACAAAAACCAAGTGTTGGTAAGGATGTGCAGAAAAAGGAACATTCATGTACTGCTGGTGGGAATGCAAACTGTTGCAGCCACTGTGGAAACAGCATGGAGTTTCCTCAAAAGGTTAAAAATAGAACTATCCTACTGATCCAGCAATCATACTACTATTTACCCCAAAAATACAAAAACACTCATACATGCATCATGATATTTATAGCAGCATTATTTACAATAGCCAAACTATGGAAGCAGCCCAAATATACATCAATAGAGAAATGGATAAAGAAGATATGGTGTATATATACATTATATATATATATATATATATAATGGCATAATATTCAGCCATAAAAATAGAATGAAATCTTGCCATTTGCAACAACATGGATGGAGCTATAAAGTATAATGTTAAGTGAAGTAAGTCAGAAAGACATATACCATATGATTTCACTCATGTAGAATTTAAGAAACAAAACAAATGAGCAAAGGGGAAAAAGAGAGAGGGAGACAAACCAAAAAACAGACTCTTAACTATACAGAACAAATTGATGGTTATCAAAGGGGAGGTGGGTGAGGGGATGGTTAAAGAGGTGATTGGGATTAAAGAGTACACTAATAGTGATGAGCACTGAATAATATGTAGAATTGTTGAATTACTGAATTGTATACCAGAAACTAATATAGCATTGTATGTTAACTATACTGGAATTAAAATTTAAAACTTAATTTAAAAAAGTCAGTCTCGGGTTGTTTTTCTTCAAGTGCTTGTTTATAACAACCGTTTGTTTAAATGTCTATTTCCCTATTTCCCCTGCACCCTGTGTGCAGGTGAGAGTCAACTTTTTCTTCCACATATACTCTGTATTTATTACAGAGGCTCATACTTAATGAATCTTCAGTAAAGGTTTGTTGAATGGGGTATTTTTTGAAAACTTTCCTGCCTAGAGAGCATTCTTCTAAAGAGAGGAAATGAAGAATCACATAGGAGCAAGTGGGCTACGGATATAAGTTTAAATTCTCTCCTAATTTCCCAAACTCAAAGACAGACCAGAAAAGAGGTATGGGAAAGAGAAGGGAAAAGAAAACAGAAAGATAAGTCGGTGTATACTTCTATGGTGTTCTCTTTCCTCTTCTGAAAAGCTTGTCCAAGGGGCGCCTGGGTGGCTCAGTTGGTTATGCATCCAGCTCTTGATTTCCGCTTGAGTCATGATTTCGTGGCTCATGAGTTCGGTCCCACATCAGGCTCTGTGCTGACAATGCAGAACCTACTTGAGAATCTCTCTCTCTCTCTGCCCCTCCCCCACTCGCGCTATCTCTCTCTCTCTCAAAATAAACAAACTTAAAAAAATAAAAAAAGCTTATCCAAGAAGAAATCTGAATGGACTTTACAGAAGGCAATTTGGGATGCATCCTGAATCTTACACTACAACTCAGATGATGTAGAGAAATACTTTACTCTCCTTATTTTATTCTTATAATCTAATATCCGTCCCAAATCTCCATCCACTGGTGACCAGGAGAAAAAAATTAATTAGTTTCAATCTCGTTTAAACTTAATCCAATCTGACATTTTAAATATATTCCTAGGAAGTATTTGATCTCTACTGGTTAAAAAAAAAATGCTTGATCACTCAGAAAGCCCCTCCTTCCCCCGCACCTATTCCCCCCAAAAATATGGTGGTGAGAATGTATGCTCCTATAATCTCCTGGCATTGAGAAGAGACTCTAACCTCATGCTGGTTTTCCTTGTTCTGGTGGTTGCCACCTGCTGGTCTCTGGAGCACTATCCTTTGTGCACCTAGTTGCTGAACATTCTGCAGGATACTGCTACTGAATTGGCTAATTAACATGGAGTCTAGACTTTTGGCAGGGACAATATTCCTGAGCTACTGATGCTATACCAAGATTCTGGCTGCAGAACACTGAGTTTATTATCACATCTTCCACCTCCAAAGTTAGCCCAGCAGTCCAGTCCATGGTTAAGTCAACTCACTCTGCTATGGTAGGCAAATGGCACCCCACTGGGCTTCAACTAAGCATCCGCAGCAAATAAAAACTCAGAGCATCTTTGCAAAGTTAAACCCCTGAGTCTCCCTCTACCTGATCATGTGACTGAAAACTACATTTCTGTGACTGAGTCCTAAAGTTAATACGTGGCAAAATCCATTTTGGATATCAAAAACTAATATTACTTCAGTCTTCTTTCTACATTTCTTTTGTAAAAAAAAAAAAAAAAATTCTAATCTCCCTCCTGACAAATGAATGCCTCCAATTGACTAAAGAAAAGCCCTAATCATGCCACCTTCATGTAGCCACCTTCCTTATCCCCAATTTTGTTGTGTATGATGACTACAAAATCTGTGCTCTTTTTACTTCATCTCTAGACCTTTAGCCTAGAAAGGTTAAGGACATTTGAAAATCAGGAGATAGACTGGAAGAAAACTTCCGGTTCATATCACATCATACTGGTCTTGGAATCTCACAGAACCATCCATAGTTATTGTTAAAATCAGTCATGTAATTAAAAATCTGACATTTTGGAAGCTTGACCATTCATTCAATACATTCACAGAGCACCTATTATGTGCAACATACTCTGACAATCTAACCCATGGTAACTTTCCTATCGCTTCTGTGACAAATTACCACAAACCTGGTGGCTTAAAACAAGAGATTAATTCTCTTGTTTAATTAAACCTCTCTTGGAGGTTTAAGGTACAAAACTGAGTCTTATGGGGCTCATTACTGAGGATGAGTTAGTGGTAGAGCCATATTCCTTTTGAAGGCTCTAGGGCAAAGTTTATTTTATTGCATTTTCCAGATTCTAGAGGCTGCCTACATTCCTAGGCTTATTACCCACCTCCATCATCAAACCCTGCAGTGGCCAGCCAAGATTTTCTCATGCTGCATCACTCTACCTTTGACCCTCTCACCTACCTCTGATAAGGACTCTGTGGTTATACTGGGCCCACTTGGATAATCCAGGCTAATCTCCCCACCTCAAAATTTTTAGTTATATCTGGAAAGTTCTTTCTATCATGTAAGGCAATATGTTTGCAGGTTCTGAGGATTAAGGCATGGACATGTTTGGGGGGACCTTTATTCATCAATACCACAACTATCAGAAATAACCCTTAGTGAATCAGAAGGCTATAAAAGAATATAGCTTTTCTGCCTTTTTCTTTCTTTCTTTCTTTCTTTCTTTCTTTCTTTCTTTCTTTCTTTCTTTCTTTCTTTCTTTTTCTTTCCTTTCTTTCTTTTTCTTTCTTTCTTTCTTTTTCTATCTTTCTTTTTATAACTAAAATATAATAGTTATACTAAAAATATACACAGGTTGTATGTGTACAGTTCAATGAATTATCACAAAATAAACACACTCAGATAAATACCATTCTGGTCAAGTTATGGAACATTACCAATATCTCAGAATCCATCCCCACCCACCCAATCATGCCCAATCATGCCCTCTTCTAATCATTATACCCTCTCTACTTCAGAGGCTCAACTACAGATTAGTCTTATTTTTTAATAGGTAATTGGAATGATACAATGTGTATGTTTTGTGTCTGATTTCCTTCATTCAACATGCTGAGATTTATCTATGTTGCTAAATGGAGCTGTAGTTAGTTCATTTTCATCATTGTGTAATACCCTACTTATGACAATACCATAATGTATTTATCCATTATACTACTGATGGACATCTGGGTTGTTTCCAGCTTGGGCATATTCTAATAATAATACTATAAGCATTCTTGCATATGTCTTTTGTTGTATCTCTATACATATTAGGTATTTTCTAGAATTGCTAGGTCATAGTAGAAATCTACCTATTTATCTGTCTAGTTAGTTAGTTAGGTGTGGGTATATATATATATATATACACACATAGCTTCAACTTCAGTAGAGAATACCAACCAATTTTTTGAGTGGCTCTGCTAATTTATATCCTTACTAGCAAGGTATGAGAGAGTTTTAGTTGCTTTTCATATGTACCAACACTTAGTATCTTTTTAATTTTAGCCATTCTGGAAATGTAATACTAGCTCAATCTAATTTTGATACACATTTCATGGATTACTATGAGGTTGCGCATCTTATCATGCTTTATTGACTATTTGGATATTCACTGCTCAAGTCTTTTTCCCATTTTTATTTTGTAAGAATTTTATAGGATATTTCTTTTGTTTTTGTTTTGCTTTTTGCATATTTTGCATGCAAGTCCTTTGTCAGTTATATGTGTTGTATACATGGCTTCTGTAGGGTCAAGGGCCGGCTGCTCCAATATGGGCCACTTTGAAATACTGATTATTTTAAACAAAAGTTACTTCAGAGCCTGTGCAAGAGAAACACTCAGACTCTTCTCTGTCCCACTGAAAGCAGGAAATAAATCTCCCATGAGAAGGGTGCCCTCCCTCTACCAAGAGAGGTACTAGAGATGGGAAATTTAGAGGTGAGAAGGCTGTATACCCCGCCCCCCCCCTTGTTACTTTCTACTAGTTTACTACCCTAGTCCAAATTCTATTTAGAATTCCTTTAATTGGGTGGTGCCTGGGTAGTTTAGTCTGTCAGGTGTCCAACTCTTGATTTCAGCTCAGGTCATGATCTTGAGGTGGGTGAGATCAAGCCCGGTGTATGGCTCTGTGTTGAGTATACAGCCTGTTTGGGATTCTCTCTCTCTTTCCCTCTTTATCTCTCTCTCTGTCCCTCCCCCACTCTCAATCTCTCTCCATCTCTCTTTCAAAATAAACATTAAAAAAATAATTCCTTTAAGCTCCTGAAGTTTTCTTTGTTCTGTCAGTATCTCACAGATTGATTGTCTCTTTGTCTTAAAAATTATACAAACTGCCTGCCTTGCTCATTTCTTTAGATTTCAATTGCATTTTTGGGCCTCTATGCACATGTAATAACTTTGGATTTTGATCTTGTTGATCTGTTGCATGTAAACTTAATTCTTAGTCCATCCGGAAGACTTGAAAGGATAGAGAGTTTTTCTTTCCTTTCACTTCTCTGCCACACACACACACACACACACACACACCCCACCATATATATATAAATTGAAATTTAAATATTAATTGATTTCTTATGGATTCAGTTATCATTCTAATTTTTGTTAGTATACCACAAAACAAAACATGTTACAAATCTTAAATAAGCCTTAAACATAAGGAGTAAATTGTTATTGAAAATATATCACCTAAAGAAATAGATGGGCAGGTTTTTTGAATTAGATCATGTATCCTTAGATGAATAATACCCACTGCTAAAGTGAGACTGGGTCCAGTGCAGATTAATAGTAAAAAAGAGAGAGAGACAGAGAGACAGAGAGAGAGACAGAGAAAGAGAGGCAGACAAGGTATTGGGCCTCTTGGAAGTGAAGGGTTAAAAAAGGTATATTAATTATTGCTGTATAAGGCATTATTTACAGCAGAATTAACAACACATTCAAGTAAATCTAAATCTCTTAAATATAAGTAGATGGTAGGAATGAATAAATGACCAGAGAATTAGTTGAAAAATAACAGCAATTAAAAGATGTTAGCCGGGGAGCACCTGTGGCTCAATCGGTTGAGTATCAGACTCTTGATTTCAGCTCAGGTCATGATTCACCATTGTGGGATTGATTCCCACATTGGGCTCCACGCAGAACATGGAAACTGCTTAAGATTTCTCTCTTTCTCTTTCCCTCTGCTCCTCTCCCTGACTCACGTGTGTGCACTTGCTCGTGCGCTCTCTCTCTCAAAGAAAAGATGTTAGCCAGAATAAAATGATATGCATTCACAGTACCCAAACTTTAGTCAAAAGCTAATGAAAGAACTTTATGGTATGTAAATTTTACCTCAAAAAAGCTATTTTTTAAAGCCAATTAAAACATTTCTTCCACCAGTCTGAATAAATGTCCATGGCTAACTTACTTCAGCACATACTACTTTTCCTTTTGGATGCAACATTAAACAGTCAGAAATAAACAATTTTCATCTCCTAATTCCTGAAATTATATGAAATATGCAACCACCTGGGAGCAAGAATTCCTGTCCCCTCAAAGGTTCTTCCACCTGCACTAAGAATCAAGTAGCATGAGACAGATTAACAGAAGAAATCAAATTTAATAGCGTACATATAGGGAATCCACACAGACACGGAAATTCCAAAGATAGTCACGCAAAATGAAGTGTGTGTGTGTGTGCATGTGTATATATATATTTCATGCATATGTGTTTCATGTATATGTTTTATATATATTATATATCATATATTATATATGCATTTCATATATAATTTCATATATATATTTCATATATGTCATTCATATCATATACATATATCATTCTGAACTAAAGAGAAGGGAGTAGGGATCTGGAATTTCAGAGGAAAGGAATGCCCTTCACAGAGTGATAAGAAGAGCAGATGGGTAGTTGGGAAGATGGCAGCAGAGTAGGAGGGTCCTAGATTCTATCAAATCATTCTAAATACCCCCAAACTTGACCTGAAGACTGGCAGAACAAACTCCACAACTAAAGGTGGAGAAGAGGCTACATTCAAGAAAGTAGGAAGTGCAAAGATACGGGTTGGGAGAGAAATGGACAGTGGCTGCTGCCATGGAGGGAGAGCCTCATTCTCAGAGAAGGGTGAGAGACAGACTATCACACAAGAGAGCATATGGGGAATATGAATCCCCATAGCAATCAGCTTGGAAAGTGACAGGGGCTGAATGCTATGACTTCTGGAAGCCAGTGGGTTTAAAGCATGGAGTTGTAAAGGCTAGTAGGTTTGGCTTGGGGGAGAGCCTGGAGGCATTGAGGATGCTCTCAAAAAGAAGGCAGGGCAAATAGTCCAGGGACATACAGCATGGAAACAGCAGAAACAGCAATCTAAAGAGAGCCTAGGGCACACAGTGGGAAGATTATTTTCTCATCTCCAAGTGTGTCCCAGAGAAGCAGTGTTCATGCAGAGACCCCTCGGGGAACAAAGGAACTGGCAGGTGCCAGTTCCCTCCCATGTCCCTCAGCATAAGCACAGGCCCACTAGCGAGAAGCAGCAAGCAGCAGAGCACCTAACTTGCTTACATCAAGCCCCAACCCCTCGCACTCCAGAGGAACCACCCCTCCCAGTCATGCTTGCCTCAGTACTAAGGGAGGTTGGAGGGAGGGGAGGCTCCCCCAGAAGACTGGCTCAACCCCTGCCAACATTTTATCTCCCAATCCTGGAGTTTTGTGAAGCCTTGGTTCCTATAGCAGCAGCAAGTCTCATTTTACAAGCAGAACAGAGCACACCTAATTAAAACTCACCACATTCAGGTCAGGCACCAAACACTGCCCCCAGCAGGCAAGGAGAGCTTCTGCAGCTGACTGGCCTAAAGGACAGAGCATCCAGAACACAACAGCAGGGTACACGCAGCACACATTGTAGACACTCCTGGAACTATCAGGCCCTGGGGAACAGGGGATACTACACTGCAGGACACTACAAGACTTCATCTTCATAAAGCCATTACCCTCAGGAACAGGAGATGTAGCTGACTTTCCTAATACACAAAAATAGGCACAGAGACTTATATAAAATGAGAAGACAGAGGAATTTGTCCCAAATGAAAGAACAGGATAAAGCCACAGCCAGAGATCTAAGTGAAACAGATGTAATTAGCATGCCTGATCGAGAATTTAAAGCAATAGTAATAAGGGTACTCACTGGATTTGACAAAAGACTGGAGGACATCAGTGAGACCATTAACATAGAGATGTGGAAAAACATAACAGAGATAAAGGACTCAAAAGAAATGAGAAACACACTTGATGGAATGAATAGCAGGATGGAAGGAGGAGAGGAATGAATTAATGACCTAGAAGATATGAGTAATGGACAATAATCAAGCTGAACAAAAGAGAGAAAAAAGAATTATGCAAAAGGAGAATAGACTTAGGGATCTCAGTGACTCCATCAAATGGAATAACATTCCTATAATAGGAGTCTCAGGAGAAGAGAGAGAAAAGGGAGGCAGAAATTTTATCTGAAAGAATTCCCTAATCTGGGGAAGGAAGCAGATATCCAGATCCAAGAGGCACAAAGAACTCCCAACAAAATCAACAAAAGCAGATCCACACCAAGACATATTGTAATTAAAATCGCAAAATGTAATGATAAAGAAAAAAATTTTAAAGTAGCCAGACAAAAGACAGTTACATACAAGGGAAACCCCATAAGGCTATCAGCAGATTTTTCAGCAGATGGAATTACTGAATTACTATATTGTATACCTGAAACTAATATAACACTGTATGTTAGCTATACTGGAATTAAAATAAAATAAGATAAAATAAGCAGATGTTTGGTAATGAGATGTTTGCCCTACCATACAGATGGGTCACTCAGATAAAATTTATCTCTTAATTCTTACTCTGGGAAAGACCCCCAATTTAGATTCTTCTGCATGGTTAAGAGAGGAACATAACTTTCTTTTGAGGCCACAGGGTCTCCAGTGCATTCAACTGAAAATAATCCACATGCCAAAGTGGTACATGGTGGGGCTGGGGCAGGAGAACAGGACTAGCTGTCCTGAACACCTTCACAATTAAGATATAAGTAAATGAAGATACTCATTAAGCTTTTTTTCATTACTGAAATTAATGAAAACACAGAACACTTTGTAGAAGGTTATTTCCCAGCATGATTTTTGTAAGTCTTGAATATTCTAAGATTAGATAGGTAAATTTTTTTTTTTACTTTTGGGAACAGTGTACTATAACAAGATTCAAGATGGGCAAAAGGAACAGCTTTATCTCTAGAAAATGAGGGAAGAGTCAATGTGAAAAGTGAGGTGTGAAAAAAGAACCAAAACACTATTTCCACTACAGACATATTCCTAGGCAGATCAATTTTAGAAGAGACATGTAGAGTTGAGGACACAGTAAAAATTACCTTAAAATTATCCACACATGTGTATCTTCTGCAGTCATTTTGTACCCCCAGGGGCATACATACTCTTTTTAAAGATAGCTTTCCTAGAATATAAATGCTATGAATGCAGGAACTTGGTGTAATTTTTTTTCACTGCTTGTGTTGTATATTTTGTTTGCCTCCCTAGATATACTTTCTATCCTTCTCTGTCCCAGTGTGTACCCTGACACTGGGCTTCTTGATAGAAATAATCTACTTTTTAAACTTTCTTGTCTCACTTTCCTTCTGTTTATAAAAACCTTCCATTTTATACAACTCCTCAGGCCTCCTTTCTACTTGCTAGATGGGATCCTGCCAAATTCATGAATTATTGAATAAAGCCAATTACATCTTCAAATTTACTCAACTGAATTGTGTTTTTTTGTTTGTTTGTTTGTTTAAATATTTTTATTTATTTCTAGGAGAGAGAGAGAGAGAGACAGCGTGAGCAGGGGAGGGTCAGAGAGAGAGGGAGTCACAGACTCTGAAAGAGGCTCCAGGCTCTGAGCTGGCAGTCAGCACAGAGCCCGACGCGGGGCTCGAACCCACGAACCGCGAGATCATGACCTAAGCGAAAGTCGGACGCTTAACCGACTAAGCCACCCAGGCGCCCCTGAATTGTGTTTTTTAACAAAAGCAATGTACCTAGCCACAGAGTAAATCCTCAGTAAACATTATTAAATGAAGGACAAGGGGAAGGGGATAAATAATTGTTCTAAATAAAGGGACACAGACCAAAAAAAAATCAAAGTTCTCTCTTTTTTTACAAATTTACATTGAAAAGACTTAAAAAAAAAAAAAAAAAAGCAGAGCAGTAGGTGGTTAGAGGTAGAGAAGCAGGAGTAGGAGAGGATATGCCTGAGTCAGAGTCCTTCCCTGACCTTGAAGGACCTTCTAATCCCAGCAGCAGGCAGATTATTTCATTAATAATACAAGGAAATGAAGCAGGGAGGGGGAATGAACACCACATGAAGAGAGTAAGCCAAGTTGGAAACAGCTAGTCATCATTTCCAAAGGGAAACATCACCATAGACAGTTATGCTGATTTCTGTCCAAGCTCCATGTTCCTCTACAGCCCTGGATCACCTCAACTTTAGATGCATATATATCAGTAACTTATTTTTCTAAATTCAACTGCTTACAAGGTTTCTTGTTTCCTTTTGGGATGTGTTTGATTTATAGTTATTCTCAATGTCCTAATGGCTCTAATTGTGGGAAACTTACTTTAACTTATTCTAATATGATCACAGTTCTATTTGATACTAGACAGTGGCTCTGTCTTTATCTAATCTTTCCTGGAACACTGAATCCAAAGTGGTGTTAAGACCCTGACTGGAAAGTAAAACAAATATCAAGAGCCAGGACCTATGATAATTCTAGGATAGAACCACAAGTTAGTTGGCTTAGGGTCCAAATGACAATTGCTTCCCACCATCATCACCACATCTCTTGTTGGGCTCCCTGTACCGGCTCCCAAGACATTGCTTCATGGAGGCTTTAGCAGAATATGATGCAGTCGTTCAGAGTAAAGGAAAAAGCTGGTTTCTCTACTTATAACATTTCTGATACCAAATATGTGGCTTTTCCACACCAAGCAATTCTCTAATTCTCTATAGACAGGACTGGGGGTCCTACAAGTCAATTCTGATACTAACTACCTGGAATTAGCACAGACCCCACAGGTTAAGGGCTCAGTTCCCCACTTCAAATGCCAGTTGCAAGTCCCAGATTGTAACTTATACTTCTAACCAACTAGCTATAAAATGGGAGTTCCCATGATCCCCTCCTCAAATTTGATAATTTGCTAGAATGGCAGAAAGCACTTTACTTACAGAACTGGTTTATATAAAGGATACAACTCAGGAAAAGCCAAAAGGAAGAGATGCATAGGGCAAGGTATGTAGGAAGGGGCGCTGAGCTTCCATGCCCTCTCTGGGCATGCTAACCCCCCAGCTCTTCAGTGTGCTCACCAACCTAGAAGCTTCCCCAAACCCCATTGTTTATGGGCCTTATGGAGGCACAACTGCCTAAATCACTGGCCACTGGTGATTATGTCAATCTCCAACCTCGCAGAGGTGGGGAAAACACAACCCTCTGATCACTATCATCACGTAGGTAAGTTCCTCTGTTAACCAAACCCCCTTCTCTGAGTCACCTCATTAGCATAAACTCTGGTATGGTTGAAAGGGACATTTATGAATAACAAAAGACACTCATTCCTTTCACTTAGGAAATGCCAAAGTTTTTTGCTCTGTGACAAGAACCTGGACAAAGGCCACACACACACATACATACACACATATTATTATGTCACAACATCACACAGGGGTTCTATGCAGTAGTGTGGCATGTCCAACCCCCTTCCACCAGCAGAAGCTATGAAATTTCATGTATAACAATTTTCTATAGACCAGGGTCTTTCTTCTTCAGCTGCCTCCCAAACACTGCTTGGGATCATTTTCCTCACTTCTGCCAGACTAACTACAGTCACTACCAACACTACCTCAGTGACTCAACTTGGACTCTCAATAGAGTTATTCCAAGTCCTGGTTCACCCAGAATACTCACATTCATCTGGGCACCTGAGGCTCAGCTGGACACTCAGAGCCATTTGGTATCTAGTGGGGAGGTAGGAGCAATCTGCCCTTCCACAAGCATAAGGAGGAGAACTATCTGTAAAGGATTTTAATATAGTAATAAAACTAACCAAAAGTCAACCTTACACAACAATGCTAAACAATGTTACTGATAAAATTACACTCGCACAACAATATTTGTTGGTGGAAATCCTAAACAGTTGTTACGGTTACTGTTGAGTTATAATTATACACATGTAGGCTTCGAATGATCAATTTTTAAAACTAATTCACTAACAATTGTATTCTACATGAAAATTAATTTGGGGCACTATCAATTACACAGTCAAATTCAGTCACGTATGCTATTTTTCACAGTAAATTCATAAGAATTTATGAACTTCCAAACTCACTTCCGGAGCATTTTAGACTCCAACTCTTCTAGTAGAACATAGTCTTGCTTTTAAAATAGTAAATATAAAATAAACAATCTTAGGAGCGCCTGGGCGGATCACTCAGTTAAGTGTCTGACTTTTGGTTTCAGCTCAGGTTCATGAGATCATGTCCCCAGTCAAGCCCAGAGCCTGCCTGGAATTCTCTCTCTCTTCCTCTGCCCCTCCTCCACTCACACAAGCACTCTCTCTCTCAAAATAAGTAATAAGCCTTTGAAATAAACAATTTTAGTTGCACAAGATTTTTCTTTTCCAAGTTAATTTTTTATTAAGCTAACATTTCAGATGAGGTCAGACACAAAAATATATACAAACCACCAGAATAATCCTTGAACAACACACAGTAAAACACCAAGGTTTAAAATTGTTCCATGAATACCAGCCCACAGAAATTACGGAGAAAACTATTAACTATGCAACAACAAAATGTAAGGAAAGGGAGATACAAAGAAGAATCAAATTTTTGAGGACCACCAGAAGAGACAAGAGACGAAGACTTTCATGCCCAAAAATAATAAAGGACAATGTTTGATGCTGTACATTTTCACAAAGTGGACAGTCCTTCTAAAACAATGGATCAAATAATGTCAGTGTCCGTTTCTCTTGACATTTGCAGAAGAAAATCTTCACAAGATTTTGCCAGTAGAAATTTATGATGAATTTTCAATTATGGAAATCCTGAAAGCTGCAAGAATTGATCCAAAAGAAATAAGACACAGACAGTATTGTAATTTCTGGAATTTATTGTGAAACATGATTTGTATAAATCTATGCCAATATATCCATATGTTTAAGACTTTTCTGAAAGGGGCACCTGGGTAGCTCAGTCGGTGTCAGACTTCAGCTCAGGTCATGATCTCTCAGTTACTGATTACTCCGTTACATGATCTCTTAGTTACTCTCAGCCCCTGCCTCAGGCTCTTTGCTGATAGCTCAGAGCCTGGAGCCTGCTTCAGATTCCGTCTTCCTTTCTTTCTGACCCTCCCCTGCTCATGCTCTGTCTCTCTCAAGAATACATTTTTAAAAAACATTTAAAAAATTTTTAAAAGATTTTTCCTAACTACTTGTTTATCTTTTGTTTCAGACGAAAGAAACTTTTCAAACTAAAATTAACAAGAAGTGTTCTCTGGTCACTAATGAGCAAAGACAGAAAGACAAATCTAAGTACAAATCTACTGAACATGAGTATGTGAAGACCAGTGTGTTAGTCTCTTTCTAGTGCTTCTATAACAAAGTGTCACAAATTGGGCAGCTTAAAACAAATTTACTGTCTCATAATCTTGAAGCCTTTAAGTCCAAAATCAATATGACAGCTGGGCCACGAATTATTTTAAGGATCTAAGGAAAATTTCCTTCCATGCCTTTCTCTTAGCTTCAGGTGTGTGTCAGAAATCCTTGGCAATCAACTGACTGCCTCACTGGTATCGCTGACTTCTTGGTCACGTGGCATTTCTCCAGTCTTCACAACGTTGTCTTCACTCTGCCTGTCTCTCCACTTGTGTTCTATGAAGACACCAGTCGTTTGGATTTGATACCCACCCTACTCCAGTATGACCTCATCTTAATTAATTGGAACTGCAATAATCCTATTTCCAAATACGGTCATATTCTGAAGGAAGTGGGGTGGAGGCTGGGAGGGGTTAGGGCTTACCATATCTTTCTTGGGGGGGGGGGACACAATTCAACCCACAACAAGGAGCAATTCTGACAAACTGCAAATTTGCAGGCATTAAGGCTCAAAAACAGAAACCAGAACCTTGCTGCACCTTAACACAAACGCACAGGATGTTTCTTACCTTTTTAAAAAATACACTGATAACAAGCTAAAAGTATTAACCCACTACTTTTCCTTAGAGTGCTGTCGTTTTTTAACTGGGATCATTATTATGTACTTTAACAAAAGAAAGTTTTCACTATCTGCGCTTCTTCTCTGAGCATCATTTTTATTCGTTTCATTTCACCATTATTACGGAAAATAATTTTGTGGAAAAAAGTCGCGCGTAGGGGGTCGGACACGCCGGCTCGCCACCGCTGGGGACCCGCAGGGCCACGGGTTACAGCGCGGCAACCCCGGGTGGGGGGTGGGGGTGGTTCACCTCAGATACTCACTTTCCCAGCAAGCTCCGCGGCGGAGCTTCCTGTCACCCTAGGGGCCACAAGACGACTGATGCTGCCCAAGAGACGGCCCGCTTTGTCCCACACTAGAGGGCGCCTGGTTCGCCAGCCCGACGCAGACGGTCAAGCAGTGCCTTGAGGCCCGCCCCGCTCGCCTCTTCTGGAAGGAACCAGCGCCTCTTCTCCGCCCTCCCCAGGTTGCCAACAAGGCAGGCTGTGATACTCATGCGCAAACACGTCCACCACGCACCTAGGTACGGCGCATGCGTCCTCTGAAACCCTTCTCTCCGCAGCTTCTCACTTCGAATTTCCAGTTCCGGCCTCACAGGGGCGGAGAGAACCTAGGAAATATGCGGCTGTCGGTTGCCACCGCCGTCTCCCACGGCCGCGTATTCCGCCGTCTGGGCCTTGGTCCGGAGTCCCGCATCCACCTGTTGCGGAACTTGCTTACCGGACTTGTGCGACACGAACGCATCGAGGCGCCGTGGGCGCGCGTGGACGAAATGAGAGGCTACGCCGAGAAGGTGAGGGGAGGGGTCCTCTAGTCCACCACGCGCGTCAGGCCTGAGATCCGGCTGGACTTGGGAGAGAAGTGGGATAACCCTCGTATTCCCCGCCCAAAGTCTGAAAAGTCTCAATCCCCTATTACCCCGAGTTGAGTCCACTGCTCCGGCCCCCAAAGGGACTACTGCTGAGAGCTGCGGAGTTAGGGGTGGCTTGAATTACGGGATGATTTGTTAGTGGAATGAATGAGTTACGGCCCGGCACTAAAGGAGTAAGATTGGCGCCTCCTTTCTTGCTTGGGTTGGATCAGTGTTGTTATGTCTTTTCAGCTTATCGATTATGGGAAGCTGGGAGATACTAACGAACAAGCCATGCGCATGGCTGACTTCTGGCTTACGGTAAGTGCATCCATCCTGTCTGCCTCCCATATCTTATCCTTTGCTCCCTGTGGGGAAGGAGATTGTTAGAGGAAGGACGACTGGGCAGAATTAAGCTATGATACTCACTTTTATGGACAAATATTGTGAACTAAATTGGAATCGTGTGTTAAATGTGTCACCGCAGTGGTGCCTGACTGCTGTCTCCTGAATAACTCTCCCCTTCTAGGAGAAAGACTTGATCCCCAAGCTGTTTCAAGTACTGGCCCCTCGGTACCAAGGTCAGAATGGGGGCTACACGAGAATGCTGCAAATCCCTAATCGGAATAAGCAGGATCGGGCCAAGATGGCAGTGATCGAGTATAAAGGGAACTGCCTCCCACCCCTACCCTTGCCTCGCAGAGACAGCAACCTCACACTTCTAAACCAACTGCTTCAGGGCTTGCGGCAGGACCAGAAAGCAAGCATCCACAGCTCCCACACAGCTCAAACGCCAGGGATTTAACTGGAACCAAAGGGTGTATAGCACCCTCATCAGTGCCTATGATCACAGGCCTTTGGAGCCCTTTTAATCTCTAAGAACTGGAGCTACTCATTAATGGACAGTCTTAATGGAGTCAAGAAGATTCTGGGGAACCAGATAATCCTCTCTTTGCACAGTAGATAAAATTCCTTAAATGAATATATGTATGTATATGTTTTTTTCCTCCCCTTGGGATTTCTGGAGAATGAGAACTTTCCAAATGCTCAGTCTCCATGAGTTAGTAAATGCATTGCTTATGTTTCTGGCTCTTCATTTGGGTTGTTTGGTTAGCACAGTTTTGTTTTTCTTAATGCCAGTTTATATGGGGCATGTATCCTATAATTCCAAACTAGCCTCCAAAGGTGATTGAGTTTTGACATCTAGCATAGAGACGAAACCCCTGGGATTTCTTAGCGAAAGATTACTTCCTGACAGGGTAGGAGAGTGAACATCTAGAATTGAACGTTCCATAACAATCTCATACTTTAGGAAACTTCAAGAACACTACAACTATTCCTCTGTTTCTAGGCAGGATCACATATTACCCTCATATGTTCCCCTCAGCCCTGAATAGGCCTCAGAAGAGAGGACCTGAGAATTCAGTTTTACTACCATCCTGGCCAGGGTGGGTGGAAGCATTCAGTAAAGGAAAAGCTCCTTCCTCTTGAAGTGGCAGTGGGGGAATAAAGGAGATAGTTGAAGTGGGAGAAGGATTAGGAAGTTAAATGTTGTGGGAATTTCCTGGAAGTTTTTATTGTTGTCAAATCTGGGCTTCTCTGGGAATTCAGAAAAGGGAAATCCGGCTTCCGAATGGCCACGACATATGAGAAGTAGGAAGCTCCTTTATACCCACTAATTATTGTGAACCTAGACTTCTTAGCCCAACCAGGCTACCCATTCCTCAGGCTCAAAGATTTGACCAGGGTAGTAGTCATGGGAAGACTTGGAACTGTCATTCCTCCCTGAACACTTGACAGCAAGGCCTCACAGTTCCCATATCTCTAGTACAGTGAAGGGAAGAAATGTTATCGTAGGCTGCACCTTCAGAGTGTAACTGGCTTGCTGAACCTAACCATTGTCAGAAAATAAGGTGAGGGTGGAAGGGGCCACTGATCTAGCAGGTATTAGCTTTGGTGACAGTTATTCTATGCTATTTCACTGCATCTGCTCTAGGCTTAAAATTCATCTCCCAACAGGATTCTTCCATCTCTTTCCCTCTAGATTTGTCCTTTACACTGTTGCCAAAAAGCTCTTTCTGACATGTTTTGAGTGGCATGTAGTAGATACTCAAAGCATTTTTTCAGTAAAACTATAATTCTGAAAGCTTCCCCAAAATTCACCCCCTTCCTATCCTCTTGGCATAAACATTTACCTCACCTAGATACCTTGGAGCCATCCCTGACTCCTAGAGAAAGTACTTTCTTTAGAATTAAAACCACATCTGTTAAGTATTACCATAGGTGGGTTATGGCTGCACTCTACTAGCTTTTCCTCTTAATCCCCAGAAATAGACCTCCCCTTGGGGCTTTCAGCAGTTCCTGTGCTTATTAAGCATCTGCTAATATCCAGCATCATTTCAGTCCCTAGGGATACAATCTTGATCAAGTGTTTGGTGTATGTCAGGCCCTAGTCTAGGTACTAAGGATACAGGTGAGAAGAAACAACCTTTGCCGTCAAGTAGCTCTCAATCTAAAGTGCCAGTTCTGCTGCCACGATGACCTCAGGGACAGTGTGTCTTTAATATTTTGGCCCATAAAAGAGCACATGTGTCCTAGAACACTTACTAAAGGCTCAGGGGTAACACAAGGAAATAAACAACAATGCGTCAGTTTTCTAATCTGGCCTATAAATGGTAACTTTTTCACCTCTGTGGAATATGCCCTCAAATCCTTCTAAGTACCTCTTTAATAAATTCCAAACCCCTAAGAGAGGGGCCCAGATACACTGGAGTTCCCTCTTTACTTTCACAGTTTCTTTGTCTTCAGATCCTGGTTCTTTATGGCAAGGTTGACAGCTATGCCCACTTTCAAAAATAATATGTGTACTCCAGCTTCAGCAAGTCAGTGACATAGCGTAAGCCCAATATCCAAAGGAGATCCTACAAAAGCCAGGCAGTGCTTACTTACACATACTGTAGTCAAATGAACAAGTCTTGTTGCTTTTGTTTCCATGTTTCTGAAATTTGCAATCACCGCGCCTGGGTGGCTCAGTCAGTTAAAACCTGCAGTCATCTCTCCCTAGTCTGAAATCCAAGACCTCTCCATCCCGGATTACTGCAAAAGCCTCCTAACTTGCCTTCCTCCACACTGCAGATGAAGTAAGAGGAATGTGATGTTTTAATTCTCTGTTCTGTGATCTACAGTGCCTCCTCCTTTCCTATGGGGAAAGAATCCAGATTCCTTACCATGGTCCCCTTGGTGACAAGGCATCTGTTCATTGCTCCATTTCCTTCCCGTGCCTCCAATTTTATGTTCAGGAAGCATGTGAGTCCTTGATTTGACTTTCCCTGTGCAGAGCTCCCCTTACCACCTTTCGTTAATGCAGTCTCTACCACCAGAGAACTCTCCCCCTCTTACCTGCCTAACTTGTACTCGGACTTTTGCCATCAGGGTGGCTCCTCTGGCCATCCCCACACCTAAGTTCATTGCTTTGTGAGCCTGGGTGCTGCTACAATATTTCTGTAATGCACTGAATTTACCACATTGCACTGTAGTTTTCTTACAGCTACAGCAGTTGGTTCCCAAACATTCATTAGTCTAAGGTAGTCCTAGTATTTCCATCCCTTTGCTGTTGATGGGTTCGGCGATGGACAGGCCTAAACTAACTTGAAGCAGTAAGAATCCAGTCTCTACTATGCTTGATAAGAATAAAGTAGCATGTTATTGTGAGAGCCATAACTGGTTTTAGTCTGAAGATGACAGAGTGGCAGGCCAGAACAACTAAAAGAAACTATATAATAATAATCTTTAGTGATTCTTCCCACTTTACCTAGGTTTTCTGTTAATTGCTACCAAAACTAATCTGATAATTGATTTGTACCATTGAAACTTTGGTCTTTCTCAAAAAATGCTTCACTATGTATGACCCACAGATCAAAAACTATTTTACATCGGAGAATATTATTCACATATATGTAATTGAAGCAAAAGCATCACAAAACATTTGCCTTAACAAATATGATGCACACTAATATTGTCAACTCTTTTCTAGTTATTTTTTTAAAATGCTGGTCTCCGTTCACAAAAATAATTTTACAACTAACGGATTATAACCTGTGCTTTGAAAAACACTGGATCTGAACCACTATTACAGTGACTCACCATTGCCTTTGCGGGATAAAATCCATACTTCTCTTATGACACAAAGGCATTCTATGGCCTGGCCTAGCCACCTCTCAGCCTCTTCTACCATTATTTGCTACCCTTCCTAGGAAACTATTTGTTCTCTGAATATATCATACCTTTGTGCATGAGGCTTTCTCTACTGTAGTTTGCCTCCTGTCACGTTACCTCTGACTAATCATGTGATTCTCTTCTCAGAAGTCACTTTTTTGAGGCTACCTCTAAACTTCACACAACCCTCCAAACAGGGCTAGGTTCTTCCTTGTGTGCAGTTACAGTCTTTTGGGCATATGCCCATCAAAGTGCCTGTCTGCTTCACTGACTCCACTGAGCTCCCAAAGCCAGGAACTAGGACTCAATCTTCTGGATAACTCTTCCTATATAGGACCTGATTCATAATATGTTTATTAAGTGAGGAGGACTAAGCCACATGTTATCCATGACATTCAACTTGATAGCTGAACTTAACAAAACCAGTAAACATGATACTATGTAGGAACAGTGGTAAGCTACACTGCTGGATCTGCCAAGACTGAAGGAATGGGCTCCTTCCTCTCTAGGGATTTACATCCTTGTAATGACTGTCAAGAGCGTGTGTGTCTTGCACGAGTGTGCTCGCTCTCTCTCGCTCTCAAAATAAATAAATAAACATAGGAAAAAGAATGTTTGTGTCTAATTCATTTCCCACATATTTCATATTCCAACTTCCTAAAATATTTCTAACCAACCTATAAACAGAAGACACGTATACTTTTACCAAGTTTTAACCAGAAGCTGAAATGATGTCTCTTGTGAAGTATTCATTGAATTCCCCCAAGCAAAAGTAGACATATTTCCAGTATTTCCAATGGTCCAGTTTCATGGTGTACACCCTTCATTGTAGCGATGGCACAATTACATTGTTCAGCACCCATTACTAGATCATAAACTCCTTGGGGATAGAGGGACATATCTAATTTACTATCGTGCCACCCAATAGAGAACATGGGACAAAGTGGACATCTATAAATGTCTATTGACTGAGTCAGTGCATTGTACTAAGTTTGTCAGCCTAGCTCTGCATTTTGGTTGGGCTCAGTAATTCCTCCCTTCCCTGATTTTCTCCCATTTCATCTGAAGAAGAACTTCCTGCAAAGCTGACTGCCCATTGTTCACTGCCTGGGTAATGTTTGTACCCTTAGGTTTTCCTCTCCCTGCCCTTAAACGAGTGGGCATATTATAGCTCTCCATGACCCTGGGACATGTATTTGGTAGTTAAATTTGAGATTCCCTAATAATAGAAATAGTCTATGTGCTTATATTTAGAGGGGGAAAGTTTAAACTTTTCTGACATTTTATGCACTGTTCCATAATATATATTTAATATAAAAAATGCTTTTTCTCTTACGAATTCAATATTGTAAGTTAAACACACAAGCTTTCTGTCAAAATTGATGCAATAGGAAGATGAGCCTGTTTGCACTGTGGCTTCACATTTACCCTGACACACTTCTGTGTAGCCCAGCACGAGATGCACAGCATTGGAATTTTAGTGCTGTTCACTTTCAAGGAGATAAAAATACAAAAACTACCTAGAGATGTCACTGAAAACTTTCTGCCATTGTTCTGACTTAATTTGTAATTGCTTTTCCTTAAAATGATCTCAGAATCTTTTTTACAATTATCTTTTATTTTGTCCCAGAAGGAAAAATGGTTTCATTTTTCTATGTGCTGAGTTTGAGAAGCCTGAGAGCATCTGGAGCTTAGGAAAGAGTTCTTCACCCGGAGAACATTTTGGGAGTTGTTGGCAATTAAAGCTAAGGAAATGGATGGGGTGACTCAGAGTGTATACGTAGAAGGAAAGGAGGCTGAGATCAGACATTATGGGACAGACAGGATACAGAGCTATGAAGAAGACTGAGAAATTGCCTTTAATACAGGCAAGAGAACCTGCAAAATTCAACACAATATCTAGTATAATGCACATAGACAGTCAAAAAAGTAATTATCAAATCAATTTAGCAAGCATATTGTTTCTACATTCAAAGCACTATGGAACTAAAGAAAATACAGGGATGCAACAGGCCATTTGGAGGGACAAGGTCATATAGTAAGACAGATATGAAAGTGGTGCACACAGGCATACCGAGTACCAAGAAAGAAGGTGAGCGTGGAGTTTTTCAGAGGAAACAATACAAAGGCTAAATATTAAAGAATGAATAGGTATTCATTAAACATGAGGGAAAGAGGTCAGCTAGGATGACATTACAGGCAGCAAGATCTGCAGGTATAAATTCATTGAATTGTGAAACAACATGGAGTGGTTGAGAAATTCCAAGTAAGTAATTTGGTACAGCTGGGATTTAGTATTTGAGGAAGAAGTGGAGGAAATGAAGCAGGGAAGCCAAGCAAGATCAGGTTACAAAGGGCCCTGTAAGACATGATAAAGTGCTTAGTTTTTATACTGAAGACCAGGGAAAGCCGCTGAAGGATTTTTAAATGGGGAGAAAAGGGATCAGATTTACATTTCAGAAAGATCATTTGTGCACCAGAGGGGAAGATGGGTTGGAGGGGCAAGACTGGAAGCACAGAAACCAAATAGGCTAGTTAAGGAATCCAGAGGGAGTTGGTAGAAGACCAGATGAGGCCAGAGGCAGGGGAGATGGAGAGAAGCTGACCAGACAGCTACAGAGGAGACAGAAGAGACTAGACATTTTGTGTGGATTACATGAGGTAGAGGAAGAACGTAAGAGTCCAAGATGACACCAGGTTTCTACCTAGATAGTTGGGTGGAGTAATTACATTCACAGAGAAAAAGGATAGCAGAGGAAAAGCAGATTTGAGGTCACTGTGCTGAACTTTGTTGTAGGCATATTTGTGTTAAGGAGCTGTCTTGTGAACAGTTACTCTGGAGGTCAGAGGATATGTGTAAGCTAATAATACAGATGTGAGAGTCACACACACACACACGGGAGTTGAAGCAATTATACTACATGAGATTTCCTAGTCAAAAAATATGCAGTAAGAGAAAAAGAAGGCCTAGGAGACAGCAACATTCAAAGGCCAGACAAAGAGAGAAAGAAACCACCTGAGGAGGGTGAAAAGAAGGGCCAGAACTAGAACACTGGTGTGTCAAAATCCAGAGCAAGAGGGTGTCAAAAATATCCATTTGTGTCTATCTCCCTCAATAGATTGAGTTCTTGGGAGCAAACACTAGATAGATAATTGCTGTAGTCTCAGAACCTAATGTTGGCCAGGCTCCAGAGTAGTGGACTAGTGAGCCATTGAACTTGGAAATGAGGGTGTTCACTGTTGACCTCTGACAGAACAGTTTCTTGAGAGAGGCAAAATAAAAAACCCTAAAGATGAGAAATGTGACAATGAACAGGGGCAAAAGGGGCACCTGGATGGCTCAGTTAGTTAAGTATTGGACCCTTGCTTTCGACTCAGGTCATGACCTCACGGTTTATGAGTTTGAGCCCCACATTGGGCTCTGCACTGTCAGTGCAGAGCCTGCTTGGGATGCTCTCTTTCACCCTCTCTCTCTGGCCCTCCCCCACTCATGCTCTCTTTCCCTCTCTCAAATAAATTAACTTTAAGGAAGAAAAAAAGAAAAGAAAAGGGAAAACAGGGTAGAGACATACCAGCAACTTGAGAGGAAAGCAGATTTTAAAAGTGAACATTGAAAGTTAATGTATTCACTTTTGTTATGGTCTGAATGTTTGTGTCCTCCCCAAATGCTTATGTTGAAATCCTAATGCCTGATATTGTAGTATTAGGGGATGGAGGCTTTGGGAGGTTCTTAGGTTATAGTGAAGCCCTCATGAATGAGATTAATGTTCTTACGAAGAAGACCCACAGAGATCCCTTGGTACTTCTACCATGTGAGAACACAATGAGAAAGCACCGGCTATGAACCAGGAAAAAGGTCCTCACCAGAACTTGACTGTGCTGGCACCTTGGTCTTGGATTTCCCAGCTTCCAGAACTGTGAAAAATAAATTTCTGTTGCTTATAAACTATCCAGTCAGTGGTATTTTATTAAAGGAGCCTGAACAGACTAAGACAATTTTTTGATGAGTACTTTTGCAAGCCTTAGTTCGGTGACACTTAAGAGTATATATAAATTGAGAGAAGAGTAAAAAATCTTGGGTGGAGGGCAAGACTTTTAGTTTTACCAAAGTCTTTTCATTAGATTTGCTGTGTACCAGATTTCAGTCAAACTCTGTTGAATGTCACTTTTTTGTGGTACCCATATCAGACACTTAGGATTCAGATGCCTAAAATAAACAGATAATACTCATTTGATCAAGCTGATAAACCAATCTATGAATTAAGAGCAGTTAAAAACAGCACTTTCTAATTCATTCTGTGAGGCCAGTATTACGCCCATACTAAAACCAGAAAAACACCTCACAAGAAAAAACAAACAAAACAAACAACAAAACAGAAACCACACACACAAATCAGTATCCCTTAAGAATTTAGATGCAAAATTCCTAACTAAATACTAGCAAACTGTATCCAACACCATAGAAAAAGAATTATGCACTGTTACCAAGTGGTATTTATTCCAAGACTATAAGGTTGGTTTACTATTCGAAAAGCAAGTAATGTAATACAATGTATCAGCAGAATAAAAAACAAAACCACATGATTTTCTCAATAGACACAGAAAAAGCATTATAGATACTCTGACACATTTTCACTCTAGAAACATTCAACGAACTAGGAATAATGAGAATTTTCTCAACATAATAAAAGACATGTATGAAAAACTCACAGCTTACATCGTATTTAATATTAAAAGACTGGATGCTTTGTCTCTAAAACCAGAAACAGGACAAGGATGTCTATTCTTACTACATCTATTCAACATTGCATGGAGGTTCCACCAGGGTAATTGGACAAGAAAAAGAAACAAAAGGCATATGTGTTGGAAAGGAAGAAGTAAAACTGTATTTGCAGTAACATGGTCTTCTATGTAGAAATTACCAAGGAAATACACCAAATAAATAAATAAGTAAAACTAATAAATGATTTCAGCAAGGTTACAAGATTAGTATACAAACATTAACTGTATTCAAAAATCAGTTGTATTTCTACACACTAGCAAGGAACAATCCAAAAAAGGAATTCTGAAAACAGTTCTGTTTATGATAGCATTGCAAAGAATAAAATGCTTAGGAATAAATTTAACAAAAGAAATATAAGATTTATATACTGAACACTACAAAGCATTATTTAAATAAATCTAAAAATGCCTAATTAAATGTAAAAATATCACATATTCATGGATTCAAAGTCTTAATATTGTTAAGATGAAAATACTCCTCAAATTGATTTAAGTAACTCAGTGTAGCCAAAATAATCCTGAAAAAAAAAAAAATAAAGCTGGAGGACTTTACTTCCTGATTTAAACAAAATTCTATAGTATAACCAAGTCTGTGTGGTACTGGTATAAGAAATAGTTCAATGGAATAGAATTAAGAGGCCAGAAATAAACCTAAATTTAGGGTCAACTTATTTTTTGATAAGGATAGCAAAAAATTAAATGAGAAAAGATGTCTTTTCAACAAAGGATGCTAGGACTAAATATTCATATGTAAAAGAATAACGTTGGACCCCTACCTGATACCACATATGAAAATTAACTCAAATGAATTGTAGACCTAAAACTATTAAACCATTGGAAGAAAACATAGCAGTAAATTTGTCCTTGGGTTAGACAAAGGTTTCTTAGTTAGATATGATGCCAAAAGCATATGTAACAAGGGGCGTCTGGGTGGCTCAGTCGGCTAAGCGTCCGACTTCGACTCAGGTCATGATCACACGGTTCGTGGGTTCGAGCCCCGCATCAGGCTCTGTGTTGACAGCTAGCTCAGAGCCTGGAGCCTGCTTCTGATTCTGTGTCTCCCTCTCTCTCTACCCTCCCCTGCTCATGCTGCTCTCTCTCTCTCTCAGAAATAAATAAAACATTAAAAAAAAGCATATGCAACAAAAGGGAAATTAGACTTCATCAAAATTTAAAATCGTCATAATCCAAAGCACAGCATTAAGAAAATGAAAAGACAATCCACAGGATGGGAGAAAATCTTTGCAAATCATGTCTGATAAGGAACCTGTACCAGGAATATATCAAGAATCCTCACTTCTCAAAATAAAGAGACTAATAACCCAATTTTAAAATGGGTTTGAATTAGGTATTTCTCCAAATAATGTATATAGCCACTTACTCATTTGCCTAGAATTGGGAGCCCCTTTAGGTTCTCACTGTGGAGATAGGAGAGAATTTCCTTATGCTTCCAACAGGAGGACAGAAAATGAATGATGCACAGAGCAGTCTGTCCTCTTTAGCAAGTCTTGCCCTCCAGGGAAACCATTTTACTAGAGTCTAACCAACTTGGGTTTACCAAAGTGTAACGATATGGAGGAAGGGAAATATTCAACTTCAGCTACTTCTGGTCTTCCTGTTCTAAGGCTAAGGTGGGAAGTGGGGGAGAAAAGCTCAGAGGCACTTGTGAAAGCCACAGCCCCAGGACACAACCTCAATAAAAAGACTATAAAATAGTTTTTCTTTCCCCACACCTTATCATCATATCAATAGGGCTCCTGTATAATAACAGGAAGCCAAGCTAAAAGAACTGCAAGCATCAGACCCTATTTAAGAAGGAGCCTCTGGGGAAACCCAGAACAACAGGGAGGACAAAAACAAGGGCATTGGAGGAAAATTTAACCTCCAATACCACAGTTGCAGCAAACAATAAACACCGTCTAACTCCTAGCCAAATAAACATAAAAGCTCACACTAAAGACCTATCTACCTCAATTTCTTTTACCTGATAAATCATATTCAGTTTTAACAAAAAAAAATTCCAAGGCATGATAAAAGTCAACAAAGTTTGAAAAGACAAAGCAGGCATCAGAACCACACTCAACATGCCACAGATTTTGGAACTATGGGAAATTTTAAATAACTATGGTTATGTGCTAAGGGTGCTAATGGAAAAAGTGAGCAGCATGCAAGATATGGATGACATAAGGAGAGAGAAGGAAACTCTAAGAGAGAATTGAAAGGCAATGCTAGAAATTTAAAACATTGTTAGGGGAATGAAGAACACCTTTGATGGGCTTATCAGTAGCCTGGACACGGCCAAGGGAAGAATCAATAAGCTTGAACTTGTGTTTAATACAATCTTCCCTAGCTGTAAAGCAAAGAGAAGAAAGCACAGGGAGGGGGTGAGGAAGAACAGAATATTCAAGAACCAGGATATAATAATAAATATAACAAGAACTGGAATAATAAGAAAGTATATATAATGGGGACGGCTGGGTGGCTCAGTTGACTAAGTGTCTGACATAAGCTCAGGTCATGATCTCACGGTCCGTTGAGTTCAAGCCCTGCAGTGGGTTCTTTGCTTGACAGCTCAGAGCCTGGACCCTACTTTGGATTCTGTGTCTCCCTCTCTCTCTGCCCCTTTCCCGCTCATGCTTTCTCTCTCTCTCACACACAAAATAAATAGACATTAAAAAAGAAAAGTATATAATGGTAATACCAGAGAAAAAGAAAGGAAAAAATAATAGAGGAAATATTTGAAGTAATAATGGCTGAGAACTTTCTGGAATTAATGGCAGATGCCAAGCCACAGATCCAGAAAGCTGAGAGAACACCAAGCATGATAAATACTGAAAAAAAATGTTTACACCTAAGTGTAGAAAACCACAGAATATTCAAACTACAGAAAATATTCAAACCACAGAAAATTAAAGACAAGAGGAAATCTTGAAAGAATCCACAGAAGATCTACAAATAGCCAATAAGCATATAAAAAGATGCTGCAGGGTGCCTGGGTGGCTCATTCCCTTAAGCATCTGACTTGATTTTGGCTCAGGTCATGATCTCACAGTTCTTGAGTTCCAGCCCTACATTAGGTTCTGCACTGACCAAGTGGAGCCTGCTTAGGATTCTCTGTCTCCCTCTCTTTCTGCCCCTCCCCTGCTCGCTTGCTCTCTCTCTCTCTGTCTCTCACCACCCCCCTCAAAAATATATAAATAGAAAATTTTTAAAAAGATGCTGAACATTAGTCATTAGAGAAATGCAAATCAAAACCACGATGAGATACCACTCTACACCCAATAGGATGATTAGAATAAAAAAGATGAATGATAAGTGTTGGAGAGGATGGAGAAAAATTGGAACCCTTGTACACTCCTAGAGGAAATGTAAAGTGGTGCAGCTTCTATAGAAAAGTCTGGCAACATTTCCTCAAATATTTCCTCAAAATGTGAACCACAGTTTATAATATGTGCCATACCAGCAGTTCACTCCTAGGTATATACCCAAAGGGACTAAAAAGATATGTACACACTAAAACTTGTATATAAATGTTCATAGCATTATTCCTAATAGCCAGAAAGTGAGAAAAAAAATCCAAATGTCTATCAACTGATGAATGAATAAATGAAATATGATCTATCCATCTGGTAAATATTATTCAGTCATAAAAGGGAATAGTGTATTGATACATGCTAAAACATGGATGAACTGGGGCACCTGAGTGGCTCAGTTGGTTAAGTGTCAGACTCTTGATTTTGTCTCAAGTCATGATCTCATGGTTCATGAGATCAAACCCCTCATCAAGCTCTGTGCTAACAGCATGGAGCCTGCTTAGGATTCTCTCTCTCTCTCTCTCTCTCTCTCTCTCTGCCCATACCCCCCTCAACATAAATAAATAAACATTTAAAATTTTATAAAGTAAAACATGGATGAACCTTGAAAACATGCTAACTGAAAGAAGCCAAACACTAAAGACTACATGCTGTATAGTTCCATTTATAGGAAAAATACTGAATAGGCAAATCCAAGATAGAGAAAATAAATTATTGGTTGCTAGGGGTTGAGGGAAGGAAAGAATGGGGAGTGATTGCTAGAGGGTATGGCATTTCATTTGGTGCAATGAAAATACTCTGGAATATATAGTGATCGATACACAACTCTGCGAATATACTAAAAACAACTGTGAATTGTACACTTTATAAAGATCAACTTCAGCGTACATAAATTGTATTGCAATAAAACCAATACTTAAACATAAAAAATAAAATCAAAGTAAAAACTATTTAGAAGTAATAACTATATACTCAAGAAAAAGGATAAGCAAGATCTTTCTAAAGTAGTCTTCCTATTATGATATCAATGGAACTGGCAGAAATTCTACAAACACTTCTTAGATGTCACTATGGCACAAGGCTCATTTATCAATGGCCATTATGATATCTTAGAATAATTGTCTTGAATTAATGAGTTTATATTAGAATTTATAGAGTTAACTTTATCATTTGTCATAGTAACTATTAATACCATCTACCAAACAACATAAAAATACAGTATGGTTATATTTCAGCCCATATCTATATATCTATTAAAATAGCAATGAACAAAAAGAAGTTTTTAAAAAGGCAAATTATTGAAAAAAAATAAAAATGAAAAATGAAAAGGATTGGATTGAAAATCTTTTAGAAAAGGGGCACCTGAGTGGCTCAGTCAGTTAAGTGACTGACCCTTGATTTTGGCTCAGGTCATAATCTCACAGTTCATTAGATCGAGCCCCAAGCCGGGCTCTGCGCTGACGGTAAAGAGCCTCCTTGGGATTGTCTCTCTCTCTCTCTCTCTCTCTGTCTCTCTCTCTCTCTCTCTCTCCCCTCTTCTCTCTCCCTCCTTCTCTCTCAAAATACATAAGTAAATATGTAGAAAAAATAAAATCTTTTAGAAGATAGAACCCCCCTACCATGATTGTTTATAAAAAAATTTTTACATTTGAGTCATTGCATAACACTTGTAGAGCAAAATACACAAGAAGTTCTCATTCCCAAAAGTCATAGAGTCAAAGGAAAAACTTAGAATTCACTGAACTTTGGCCAGCCATGCCAAAATGACTTCAGTGAAACAGCTGCAAATAAATTAAAACTAAAAGTAAGCTAAACTAAACTTCGAATGAGTGAACTGATGGTTTGTAGAAATCTTCAAAAGTAGTTACAATCTGCGCAACCATTCAAGTTGTTGTAAACTATACACATAATTAAAATAAAATGTTGTTAAATTGACAAAATTGGTAAATTCCAGCAAATTGATTACTGTGAACTGAAATTCAAAGAACTGTCTTTCTTTACTTCCCATTCCAGAGGATAGGAGTCCTTCCTCCTCTCCACGTTTAATTCTTCCACCTGTGTTCTAGATCCTATCCCCTTCTGCTTCCTCTGGCTCTTTCTCTGTGGAGAGAATCAGAAGTTTTTTTCTGTCCTAGAATCTCTATGGGGAATTGAAGTCCTTCAGAGCCTGGAAAATATACTTGGTCTTGGAAGATCCCAAGTCAGACCATGCTGGACTCTGGCCATTTTTTAATACTCCTGCTCAGTTTCTCCAGGGCTGGGCTGGACCAAAGAGTTCTGATGATTGTGGCTTCTCATGAGTATTTGAACAGGGGGCTAAAGCATGGAGCCATCTAAAACTAAGCCCTGATGCTACCCAGTGCCTCTTCTGGCACCAAGAAGAAACAATTGAGTAGCAGAGCGAGTGAAATTGTCAGCTCCTATTCTGTCATTCAGGATCATTGTTCAGAAGTCAGGCCTTCTAGATCATCTTTCCTTTCTCATTTGATCATCCCCACACTGATCTTGCCCCTAGTTAATTTTTCCTTCTGCTGCTTCCCTGCTGTTTAATTCTTTCCATTGTGGACCTACCTCCCAAGTTTTTCTGTTCTGAAACCTCCATTTCATGGTGACAATCCCCTAAATTCTCAGTCTTTTTGTATATCTCAGACCCCCACTTCCTCTGCTAGAGACTGGCTTTGCACATCCTTCCACATGGCTAGGGAGAAGAGGGATGGAGTCTCCAGTCTCGGGACTTCCGAGGGTCCAAATACAGACAACTACTTCACGCCACACAGGCACCAAAACTTTGAGAATCACACCATGTTGTCATACAAGCCTCCATCCTCCTCAGTGTTAACATGAAATGACCTCCCCCTTTGTCGTCAAGGACTTTAGTGTGGCTATGGCTGTGTCCTCTGTCCTCTCACAGCATCCTCAACTGGCCATCAATCCCCTTACCAGTGTCTCCACTCCTTTAACACTTGACTGAAGATCCCTACCATATTGCCTCTCTCATGCCTCAACTCTCCTTCAGAGAGAATGAGATCATTTGGTGGCTTCAAATCCCTGACCTGTCCACGCTCCTCCCCCACTGCCATCATACCCTCACACATGAACTTTCTGCATCCTCCCCATCTTCCCTTCCTGTCTCTTCTGCTAAAAACCAATTGCTTCTTGTACTTATGGTGATACCTCCAGTCCCTCTTCTCTCCTCTGGGACTTGCTCCACCAGCCATTGCCTCTCTGTGAGCTCCTGACCTATGGTGTCAAACATGGTCCTGCTGCTTTCTTCCAAGCAACCATCTCTTAGTCCTTTCCCTTCCTTCTCTTCCTCCCAGCCTCCTGCTACCTGCCTCTCTCTCCTCACTGCACTCACTAAATAGTGGTCCTTGATTCTGCTACCTCATTAATATCCTTTCTTCAACTGTGGAATAGGAGCCCACTTCATGTCAGTCACACCCTTAACAAATATTGATTGAACACCACCTATATGCAGGCATGGCAAGTATGTGCTACAAAGGAGAACACACAAGATTGTTTAGTGGTATATTATATATTTAATCCGGTATTCACACACCAGAAACTTGCAACTGTGACCACCACAAAAGATGAGGACCAGGCACCATGAGAATCCATCGTATGGACTGACCTAGTCAGAGAAGTCAGGAAGGAGGTCTGTGACTAAGTGATGCTTCAGATGAGGTCTGAAGGTTAAGTGAGAGGTCACTTAACCAAGGAAAGAACCAAAGCATGCCCTGGTCAAAAGGACAAGTTTATGCCAAAGCATTTTTAACAATCATTCTAATAGGAGCTGCCATCCTCTTAAGTGTTCTTGCCTAGATTGATCTAGACGGGCACGTGAGTCAGCCCAGGCCATCTGGAGTCTTTCTCCAGAATTTCTGAATTTATTTTTGTGTGTTTAAAAAAGCCTACTTAACTATTTTTGGGACTAATTACATATGTAATATTAA
Source organism: Crocuta crocuta (assembly GCF_008692635.1). NCBI lineage: Eukaryota > Metazoa > Chordata > Mammalia > Carnivora > Hyaenidae > Crocuta > Crocuta crocuta. Next base: position 886,349 of record NW_027529429.1, on the reverse strand, counting down.
TTTTTAAATTAGTATAAAAAACCAGGAAGGAGAAGAGATGAAGCTTCCAAACATAATAATTCTAAATAATATACTACATAATATAATGTAGATCATATGTGCCCCCTCTCCAGGAGGTGGAGCTTAATCTCCCCCTCCCTGACTATGGGACTTAGAAAATTACTTTCAAAGAACAGAATATTGAAAGAGGAGAAAAAAAGTAGCTTTACAGTAGAAGGATCAGGCAGACACAACCTTAATGAAGTGATCAAAATTAACATGACCAGTGATAATTCATGTTGCTATCATGTACACCCAATAAAATGGAATGAGAAGGGCACTGCACCCCTTCCCTGGCACCCCTTCTCAGGTTAATCGTAAGAAAAGCATCAGAAAAACCCAAACTGAGAGATGCTACCCAAAATGACTGGCCAGACTCTTCAAAATTGTCAAAGTCATGAAAAAAAAAAAAAAGCGACACTGTCACAGACCGGAGGAAACTAACTAATCATGAAGATTAAATGTAATGTGGTATCCTAAATTGAGTCCTGGGATTGAAAAAAAAAAACATTAGTGGAAAAAAACTGGTGAAATCAGAATAAAGTCTGGGGTTCAGTGGACAGTGATGTACCAGTGTTAACCTCTTGTTTTTGACAAATATATCATAATTATTTAGGATGTTATCATTAGAGAAAACTGGGTGAAGGGTACATGGGAACTCTCAATAATATCTTTGCAGCTTTGCAATCTAAAATTACTCCAAAATAAAATAAAAAAATATAAATAAGCAGGAGAAGATGAAGCAAAATAAAATAAAATGAAAAACAGAAACTAGAGACAGAGAAAGTCTTGATGCTATTTGAGTTTCTGTTCCATTTGCCAGTCAACTCCCAGGTTTGGTACCCTGGGCCAAAAAATACACCCTTCTTTCCTCAGCAAATTCAATTGGGTTTCTTTCACAGACCATCAAGTTTTCACTCTTACACAGTCACTACCATTTTACCTCCACCCTCTCCTTCTCCCTCTGTGGTCTGGTTTCTTTCCCATTTCTCTCTCTCTCTCTCTCTCTTTCTTAGCAAATTTTACTTAAAAAATACAGTAGTATCAACTATAGTCACCATGTTGTACATTAGATCCTCAGACCTTATTTGTCTTCTAACTGAAAGTTTGCACCCTTTTCCCAGTCTCTCCCCAATTTCCCATTTCCCACCCATCCCCTGGTAACCATCATCCTGTAAGTTTCTGTGAGTTCAGTTTTGTGTGTGTGTGTATGTGTGTGTGTGTTTAAGATTCTACATGTAAGTGATACAGTGCAGTATTTCTCTTTCTTTCTGGCCTATTTCACTTAGAATTATGGCCTCCAGTTTCAGCTATGTAGCCAGGAACAGCAGAATTCCCATCATTTTTAAAGCTAAATAATATTGTTTTATTACCTATCCATTCCACATTTTCTTTATCCATTAATCCATTGACAGACACTTAGGCTGTTTCCATGTCTTTGCATTTGACAGTATTGCTATAATGAACATGGGGTGCAGATATCTCTTTGAAATAATGATTTCATTTCCTTCAGATATATACTCAGATGTGAGATTGCTGGATAATGTGGCAGTTCTATTTTTAATTTCTTGAGGAACCTCCATATGTTTTTCATAGTGACCATACTAGTTTACATTCCTACCAACATTGTACAGGGGTTCATCATTTCTCATATCCTCACCAGGATTTCTTATCTCTTGGTTTTTGTTTTTGTTGTTGTTGTTTATTTTGTGTTTTTGTAATAGACATCCTAACAGGTATGAGGTGATATTTCATTGTGATTTTGATTTGCATTTCCCTGATGATTAGTGATGTTGAGCCTCTTTTCCTGTACTTGGTGGTCATTTGGATGTCTTCTTTGGAAAAATATCTATTAAGGCCCTTCACCCATTTTTAAATTAGGTAATAGGTTTTGGCTGCTGAGTTGTATGAGTTTCTTATATGTTTTGGATATTAACCCCTTACAGGATATGTGGCTTGCAATTATTTTTCTTATTCCATAGGCTGCCTTTTCATTTTGTTGATGATTTCCTTTGCTGTTTGTTTTCACTTTTGTTGCCTTTGCTTTTGGCATCAAATCCAGAAGATCATTGCCAAGACCAATATCAAGAAGCTTACCCTCTATATTGAAGTGCTTCCAAGAGTTTATAGTGTCAGGTCTTACACTCAAGTCCTTAGTCCATTTTGAGTTGATTTTTATATATAGTATAAGATAGTGGTCCAGTTTCATTTTCTTGCATGTATATATCCAGTTTCCCCAATACCATTTATTGAAGATGGTATCCTTTCCTCATTGTATATTCTTGGCACCTTTGTCAAAAAATTAATTGACAATACATGCATAGGTTTATTTCTGGGCTCCCTATTCTGTTCCATTGATCTATGTGTCTGTTTTCATGTCAATACCATACTGTTTTGATTACTAAGCTTTGTAGTATAGTTTGAATTCAGGAAGTGTGGTGCCTCCAAGTTTGTTCTTCACCTCCTCTCTTTTGATCACTGAAATCATCAGCTTTACCCTAATTCCAAAATCTAATGGAAACCTGTCATACCTCATCTTATTGTGGTATTTTTACTCTGTTGACAATTCTCTTTCTTGTAGTGGTTTCTTTCCTTGACTCCTATGATAACACATTGGTCACTGCTCTCTTGTTCAATTCTTACTTTGTGAGTTGCTTCTTCCCAATCTTGTTCATGAATCTTCTTTGTTATCCACCCCTTAAAGGCTACCCCGAACCTCTTCTCACTACATATTCTCCATAAGTAACCACATCCATTCTCATGGTTCTACATAATCACCTTTAGTCTGGTGGCTCTGAAATATTTATCCTCTGAAAATGTTCAACTGTCTCTTCTGAGTTCCAAATTTTATATTTAACCACCTACTAGACATCATCATTTGGCTATTTCACATATGCCTTAAGCTCATCATTTCCAAAACCAAATTCATTATCTTATCTCTCTCCTCAGAAACCTACTTTTCCTTTGTTTCCCCAACTTTATGTGCAATATCACTAATATATGAACCAGGAACATGGAAAGCATCTTAGAATCCTCCTGTCCCTACTTCTAGTCACTCTATAATTTTTCTCATAGCTTACTCCTCTTTTCTAACCTTACTCTCACTAACTTAGGTTAGACCCTCATTACAGTATAAGCTGGGCAACTGAAACTAACTCCTATCTGGTCTCCTTTGATCCTAAATATTGCATCCATAATGTTGTTAATGTCACATAACCTAATCATTTTATTTCCTGTATTAAATAAAGCTTTCAATGGATTCTCAGAGCCTCGATCCTTTATATGACATATAATATCCTCCATGATTTGGTCCCATTTACTTTTCTTGGTTTCTCCCTTCATGCTAGCCAATATTCCCTATAGTCCAGCTTACTCAATCTACTCAGAATCACCACCACTACCACCTATACACCAGTCTCCATGACCAGAAACTATTTCCTTTCATGTTGTTGTGATTTTGAACATGGTGCTGCTGTTTATTCTGCCTGAAAGTTGTTTTTCCAACTTCTTCATTTGCTATGCTTCTACCCATCCTACAAGATCCAGTTCCAATGTCATCTTTATGACACCACTGGCTGACATCCCAACCCTTAGCTGGATGAGGAATCCCCTCTATGTGCACAATCCCATATTTTCCTCTATCATTATACTACCCAGTACCAATTTGCAGATATGTCTTCACAGTTTACTCTTTAGTCATATCTTAAATATGTATCTTAAGTATAGAGCTGGCACATAGTGAGCACTTACATGTGTCTTTAGCAAATGAAGGAAAAAAATACATTTAGGTTCTCCCATTTGAAAAACTCTGGCCTTGTAAAATACCTGTCTGTCCTCCCCCTGCTATAGATTTCTCTCCCTGCCTGCAGTCAAGCCTCTTTAAGGAGCAAGCTGTACTCCAAGTCCTCAGGCGCTCACCCTTCTTCACTCATTCATGTACTGAGTGCTGACTAGTTTCCACCACTACAACTCCACCAACCCCATTGTCCCCAGGGTCACCAGCAGCCTACCTCTGACCAAATCCAGTGGATACTTTTCAGTCCTTACTTCTGGCCTCTTCTGTGCCATTCAAACTTGATGACCACTCGCTGTTTTTGTGACTTCTTTCTTGACTTTTCTCTTGGCTTTAGTGGTACTTCCTTTCTTTTCTCTCCCTCTCTGGCCACTCCTCACTTTTCTTTGAAGGCTGCTCCTCCTCTCTTCAACCTTTAAATACTGGAGCATCTCAGGACCTGTCCTAAACAGCCTTCTCTTCCCAATGTACTTGCTGCCCCTGAGCAGTCTTATTCACTCCCTTAACTTCTCTTGCCATTTGTCACATTTACAACATAAGGCAATCCAAAACTAAGGTGATACCTCATTTTCCCAATGAGAAAATCCAAAAAGCCTTTGACCAACCTGAAAACTTCTACCTTTCTGGATGAGTGTGAAACAATCAAAAGTCTACTTCTATTAGTTAATTTACTATACATATATTTAAATTAATATATTTATTTATAAAATAATAAATTGTATATATTAATATTTTGGTTTATATGTGATATAATAATAATATATTGGTTTATCGATTTGCTTTTTTCCATTCTCATAATTCAGTAAACAATTTTATTCATACTCTTAGCATTCATCTATCTCCAAAGCAATGTCTCTCTTACTATTAGGGTCACTTTTAGCTATGTTGCCCATTTTCCCAGAATGGATGACCTTCTCTCTAGTCCAAGTGAAGAGTCTGGGATAGGACACAGCACAATTTGAATCCACATATGATTCAGTCACTGGAAACTTTATCCCAAGTCACAAGGGCCATTTGCATCACACTAGGGCAGTTGGTTTTTGGCCTGCATCCTGCAAGAGTATTTTCTTGACCTCTAAAAATCACTTAGTGCATTACTGCCTTTTACAAATAATTTCAATTGTTAATTTCTTTTATTAAAGTAACATTCATATAGCAAAGGCATAAATCATAAGTGTTCAGCTCAATAAGTTGTCAAAAAGTGAAACACATATACATCACTGAAGTTGAGAAATAGGACACTTCCAGCACCCCAGAAGCTCCTCCCAAGTACTACTGTATTATTTTTTAAAGCAATCTTTTAAAAGCATATTTAGAGACATCCAACACATGCAGTTGTGAGGTCATACCACCAGGAATAGTTACCAAAGCTGTGTTAAATTACTTTGACAATGGATTCTGTGACAAGTGATCTATACAAGCATCCAAAATAGCATTGTTGAAGACATTTCAGGTTAATGCGTCTTGCTGAAAGAGTAAAAAATAGCACTGATTGAGCACTTACTATGTGCCAGATGCATAGTACTTTCTGCATAATAAATCATTTAGTCCAGGGTGCCTGGGTGGCTCCGCTTGATTTCAGCTCAGGGTATGATCTCAAGAGTCATGAGATGGGGCTCCTTGCTGAGTATGAAGCCCACTCAGGATTTCCTCTCTTCCTCTCTCCTGCCCTTCCCCTGCTCTCACTCTTGTTTCATGCTCATGCTGTCTCTAAACAAACAAACAAACAAACAAACAAACTTAAAAAAGTAATTTAATCCTTAGCCCCACTGTATAGATGAGAAAACTGAGGCAAAGGCAAGTTAAGTAAGTTTTCAAAAGCCACAAAGCTTGTAAATGGCAAAGACTGGACCCCAAGCCAGGCAGTCTGGCTCCAGAGTCCACAAGCTTAGTCACCATACCATACTGCCCTATTCAGTGGTTTGTTGTTCAAAATAAATGAGAACAAACCCTGTAATATGAGAGACTTTGTAAGGACTCAAATATAAGGTTACTCCCTCTTTCCTGAGGGAAGATTTTGGAAAAACAAAAAAGGCAAAACCTCACTCTGTATTCAAGCTTATACGGTATTTGCAGATGACTCCCAAATATTTATGCCTATCCAGGCCATTGTTCTAAGCTACAAAACTACCTAACCAGCAGACACTTCAAAGTCAGCAGCCCAAATCTAAAGTCATCATCTTTCTATATCAACCTGCAAGCTACTGCTGCTCCTTTTGTCTAGCACAGTGAATGTCATTGCTATCCACTCAGCTGCCCAAGCCAGAAATATGGATGTTACCAAGGACTCCAGCCTCTCCTTCACTCCTCTCTTTCAAAATCGCACCCCGTTCTGCTTTAACTGAAACTTTGTTTTCTTTTCTCAGAAATTCCTAATCTTTCTGTACCATTTGTATACCTCTCAAGTCCAGAATACCTTTGGACTCAGCCTACTCACAGCCATAAGGAAGGACAGAAGGGGGAGGGTCAAAACTCTTGCAGTTCTTTGCTACTCTCCGCCTCTGTCTGATTTCACTTCTTCCCATTTTCTCTCCCAAGTTGCCCCTTAAGCATCTTCCCAACTCCCTGCTCTGTTTCCATCTCATTCTCCTTTTCTGGGGACTATAACCTGAGTGAGACCACCAGCCACAAATCTCTTCCTTTCAATACCTCCCCATCTGTAGCCTCAAATTTGGGATGAAAGAAGAGGGGAGGGAAAGAAAGCTAAACCAAGTAGAAGGGAAAAGGGATAGAGCATGGGATTAACAGAAGTGGCTAGGAGAGAACGGAACAATTAAGATGGAAGAAGAGGATGGGGAGAGGAGGATAGAGAAAGGGGTGACAGAAGGGAAGGGGAGAAGGTGGTGGAAAGGGGCATGAGAAGGAGGCAGGTAGACTGGGAAGCGAGAAAGGATTGGGGAGAGAGGGGAAGAGAAGAGAAGGGCAGAGGGGGATGGGGAGGCAGACGGGGCAGGAAGCCGGGTTTAAGAGAAGAGTTGAGAAAGGAGATGGGGAGAATTTGATAGACAGGAGGCTAGGGAGAGAGGACTGAGAGGAGGGGTGGAGAGAAAAGGCTGAGGGAAGGGGTGAGAAGCAGGGGATGGGGAGAAAGAGAGAGGAGACGGAAGAAAAGGGTGGGAGGGACCAGGGCTGGGCGAGAGGGACAACAGGACTGCGAGGGAGAAGAGGGGACGCTCGTGGAATAGGGGCTGGGAAAGAAGATGGAAGGAGGGGACGCGGGAGAGGATGTCGAGATCGGGATGGGAGGAGGGCGCCGGGAGAAGTGAACGGAGAAGGGACGAGAACCGGGACGTNGGTGTGCGGCGGCGTGAGAGTGTGAGGGGGGTGTGGGTGCGGGGTGCGGGCGGGGTGTGTGTGTGCTACTCCGAGTGTGAGTGCATCGGCAGAGTGTGAGTCAGTGCGTGTCACTGGGAGGTTGTGTATCCGTGTGTATTTGTCTGGTTGTGTGTGTAAGTGCGTGTCACTCCGAGGGTGTGTGGGTCAGAATGAGTGTGTGTCATGGTGAGCAAGTCCCAGCGAGGGTGTGTGTGTGTGTGTGTGTGTGTGTGTGTGTGTGTGTGTGTGTTTTGCCTGCCTCTGTGGAAGCCATGTGTCAGAATGTGGAGGATGGGTGTGTGACAGAGACAAACTGAGACAAAGACAAAGAAACTAAGGGGGAGAAGTAAGGAGAAACAGAGGAGAAACAGGCAAAGCCTGGAGTGGAGATGGGTCACCCAGACTGGTGCTCTGAGTCTGTGTCCAGGATGCTTAGACCAGAATCTTTGGGGGAGACAGAGGGAGGTCACCACAGGCCTGGTCCCACGTGGAGGGGGTGGGGAGAAGGAGGTCTAGAAGCACAATGAAGTCACTGTGGCGTGGGTTGGGCCCACAGCCATGGGGTCATAGGCCAGAAAAATATTGTTACTTATGTCAACTCCTCAAATACCCACAGGGGACACAGTCATAGCCCTACTCAAACCACAAGGGACACAGTCCTAGGCAACATACATCCACAAGAGATACCTTCACAGCTATCACATACCCCCACGAAGCACTGTTAGAGCCAACACATGTACAGATGATGCTCTCAGGACAACACACACCCACGACAGAATTGCTGCAGCCAACACATCCCCAGAGGATCATTGTCAAGGCCAGCACATACCATGGGAGACACACTATTTCTGCCAGCACCCCCCTGGCCACACTGTCACAGCAATGCACATCCACTGGAAACAGTCTCAGCCAATCCATCATCTAGGTTATACTTCATCAGAGCTGCCTGTACATGGCTCTAGAGACCTCACACTGACAGGACAATGAGTTGCAATTGCTCTTCCCACACAACCACTGCAACAGCGCATAGAAGACACACTTTTTGGTCACATGAATGTACCAGGAGTGAGCTGTCCCAATTGCTAAACAAGCTCCCGTGAACTTACGATGCTCTCACTCTTCATCCATAGACTCCCAGGCTTGTTCACTGACAACTGGGGACCTGGGTAAATCTTCCTCTCATCCTATATTCTGCCATGGTTCTACGTGTCCTTCTAATATCCTAGCCTTACAGTTTCTTGAGCTGCTTAGCTCCTGTTATCTTCTTCTTCCCTCCCAGGACTACTTTGTAGAACTGGTCCATCTCTAAAATTGTAAACCTCTCCATTCTACTCTCTGCACACAGCCACCTATGTCCTTCCAGCTCTCAGATGCCATCACTCCCATTACACTTACTCTTCAACCTCATAATGGCGTCATGCCCTTGATCTCTTTGCTTTTTCCTGATCTGCCCCTTTCTGGCTTTGTGCTTTCCTTCCAGTATACACACCCAGGACTATCCCTTCAGACACCCCTTTGGCCACTTTTTGTCCCATTGTCCTTGAGGCCACCCATCCCACAAAGTCTCAACCCAAATTCTCAACCACACCAAGTAATGCTTCTATAAATTCATGCTTCTATAAATTCCACCCTCAACTGGCCCTCCATAAATAAGTAGAGGAAATTTTTTCTATTTTCCTCATACCCCTTAACCTCAGCCCATTGTTTTCAGCAGATTAGTCAGCCACTGGTTCATTCATTCAGCAAACCCATATTAAGTACTTCCTCTGTGCCAGGCAGTGTGGTAGGTGCTGGCATTACAAGGGTGAATGAAATGGATGTGGTCCTTGTCCTTACAGAGCTTACAGGCTACCTTCGGGTGAGTGCTGTACCACCACAGCACACAGCAAGGAAAGCTAAGCGAACGTAGGGATGTCAGATCAGGCTTTCTGGAGGAAATGACGTTTAAGCTTAAGCTTGATGGATAAATAAAGAGGCAGCCAAGCAAAGGAGAGGTAGAGATGAGGTGGACTGAGTGGAAAATATTCCAAAGCATGGGAGCGAATATGAAAAAGTCCACTTGCAAGAAATATTTTATGTCCAAAAGGTAAAGCAGTCCAGTGAGCCTGACACTAATAGCATGTTGTGAGGAGAGGTAAGAAAGTCTGGGAGAGATGGATAGAGATTTAATCAGATCATGTGGTTCTTGTAGGTCATAGGAAAAAGATTATCTAACCCAGAAATAATGGAAAGTCCCCTAATGTTTTGAAGCTATAGTGTGATATGATCAGATCTGGTTTAGAACTACTGAGTCCAACAGTGTGGAGACTGAAGGGAGGGTCTGAAAAGAAGGAAGATTGGCTGTTGTAGGAAGCCAGGAGGGGAGGACACTGGCCTGAACTGGAGTGGTAGCAGCAGAGAGGGAGAAAGTAGATGGTTTCAAGAGTTCTGTAGGCAGCGGGGTCAGCAGGGCTCAGTGGCAGGGTGGATGTAGAGGTTGAAGTGGAGGGAGGCAGTAAGAGTAGACAATCTGGTCTGTTCACTCACTGAGAAAAGTGAGGCCATCTAGTTTGAATTTCCTCAGCTTCCTGCCTCCACCCTCAAATTTTATCTGCATTCTCCTCAGTCTTTTCTCTTTCTTTCCTGTGAGGAGGTGTCTCTTCTATTTAAGACTACTTCACCCATCCCTTCTCACCTCCATGGGGACCTCACTCACCTAATTATTCTGTGTCTCATTCATGTCTCCAGTTTCTCCCTTTGTGCGCATTCCTCCTGTAAGCACACACAGAGCCTGCAGTCTCCCTTGCCTCGCCGAAGCCTGTAATCCCCAATGAGCTAAGAGACTCTCTCACATTGCTTCACTGTGAAAGGATCTTCTGCATGGAGCTCTTCCCACTTTCTCACTTCCCCTTTACTCGTGCCCCTCCAGTGTAAGGGCTCTCTCTAAGAAAAAGTGACCTCTCACCTGCCAAATCTAGAGGTTCTTTTCAAAAATCCTCAACTGCCTGACCCCTTGGCATGGTCTGACATGGTTTACCATTCCTTTCTCTTTGAGCCATTCTTGTCTTGTGGCTTCTGAGCCACCATTTTACTCTGTCCACATTTAGTGAGCTCTCAAGTGCCAACCACACCGCTAGGTGATGGGGATACTATGAGAAGAGACTATCCCTACACTCGGGAAGTTTAAACCTCAGTGGAGGAGGCAGGCACATAAACGGACCTCCATTTCTGCTTCCTACCTGGTCTTTGCTATACAGCTCAGAAGCCCATAAATGTCTACATCTGAACTCATCATTCCTTCCTCCCCCAAACCACAGTCTCCACTGAGTTATCAAGCTGCAAATCCAGAAATCAACTTCAGCCAATGCCTTGCCTTCTCCACATGTCTTTCTCCAACCCAGGAAGTCTCTGGAGCCTGCTGGTCCTCCTTGCCAGCTTTCTCTGGCAATCCATCCCCTTTGCTCCATGGCTTCAGCTACTGCCCTCACCTCACCGTGTGTTCACATAAATTACTAGAGTCTCCTAACTTATCTCCCTAGACTTCTACTCCTTCCCTCTTCCAGGCCATTCTTTTCATTGCAGCAGGAGGGATCTCTGTACAGTGCAAATCCCACTCTAAAGTACATTCCCTGCTTGCTATTCTGCAGTGTCTTTCCATTGTCTTGAGTGAATTCTCCACTTTAATGAGGCTCATGAAATCCCTCATGATCTGACTCCCCTAAGCTCCCCAGTCTCATCATCTGTCTCATTTCCCTACCTTCCTCACATTCCAAGTTCTAGCCATATTGAATTCCTTGTGGTTCCTCAAAGACACTGCATTCTGCCATGCTTCTGGCCCTGTGCACATACTGTTCTCTGCCCTAAACTGCCCTCTTCTTATGGGTAGCCCCTTCCCAACCTTAGATCTCGTCTCAAAGCCTGTCTTTCCTGACTTTATGATGCAGGCTTGGGATCCTCTTGGGTGACTGTTGTCATTGCCTCTTCCCTGTTCAGTCTCTATGACTGGGCTGGGGCTTCTTGATGGCAGGGCTGCATGTTATATGTCTTCATCTCCTCGGGACCCTCCACATTCACATTCATGGCAATGAACAAATGAATGAATAAATGAAGCCACTCACTGCACATACCTCACCCTCATTCACTCTTCAGAAGACTGACATCTGGTCTCAGCTGTCCACACAATCGAGACATTTCCATGCATACCCACTTATCCCATTGGAGACATTGCCACTCCTCTCCCCCACAAACTGTCCTTCCTCACCCTATGTTCTTCTCCTCTCTGCCCTTCACATGGGTTTCTCTTTTCCTTGATCTTCTTCCTCTCCCTCTCTGTACTTGATTTCTCTTTCATTCAGTTGGCAAATATTTAAGGAGCACCAGAAACTTGCAAATCCAAATATATTGTGCCAGGTGCCTATTGGGGTTCCTGGAAGGAGAGGAAGATGAGGAAGCTGTGACTTGCCATTAGCCCGCAAGGCACTATAGTGCCCACCATCCACTCCGCTCCAGCAAGCCCCCTTCCCAGAGGTGCCATAGGCTGCTCCTCCCTCTACCACCCCTCACACACACACACTCTGGGCTCTCCCAATTCCTGGCACCCTTAGCCCTGCCCCTCTCCATATCATGTGCCCAGACACTTGTGCCCTCTTCCTCTTCCCTATCCTGCCTGTGGTAACAGAAGCCAGACTGGACTCTCTGATGCCCTGGGACCTGCAAGCAAAAGCCCCTCCCAGGGGCTCATGCTGTTGGATCCCATCTTCTTTCCTGCTGCTGGCCCTTTTCTTCAGCTCTAGGGTCCGTGTTTCCTGGGTAACCCTCTGACTCCCAGTCATTTTCAACTACTGACACTTGGGAGGGGCTATTACTCAGTTCCTGTGTCCCCTGGTTAGAGGGCACCTCCTCCCATCGGTCTGCTTGGAACCCCCAAGTCTGAGTCAGGATGCCCCTCTTGTTCACTTGGCACCCTAGAATGTCCTTGTTTATGCTTCTCTCTCTAAGCTGCTCATGGAAGGAGCTAGACTGCACCTCCCATTTGGTTGGTGAGGAAGGAGGAGGGTAAGAAAGAAAGGGAGGAAAAGAGAGGGTGTAGGTGTGTGTTGGCTCTGACAGTGCTTTCTGGGGGTATGTGATGGCTGTGAAGGTATCTCTTGTGGATGTGTGTTGCCTAGGACTGTGTCCTTTGTGGATTGAGTAGAGCTGACCTTCCAGCACCACCATTTACCACCTTAGCTTCTCTGAGCTCCCCTTCCCTCAGGTGCAAATGGAGGTAACATTCAGAGTTATTTGAGAATTTAGAAAGAAAAACAACTGTTAAGTGTTCAACTGTTAACTTAGTTAAGTTTACTTCCAACATCTCAGTTATTCTGTTGTGTTCTCCTGCCCCTCAACCTCTCACTTCCCTAAACTTATTCTTTCCTCTTGACATCTCTGGGTTGCTGCTATGTTTTCACCTTCTCTTCTTGCTCCAGCCTCACTGGCCTCCTCTGCAGCCCAGGCTCCGACTATCAGGGTCAGGAACAGGCCCTTGCTGCCAGTCACCACCAGCCCTTGCTCCCTCACCCTGCCCTGCCTGTCTCAGACCATGTCTCCCTACCTGTGGACACCACGAAGACAGGGACTCTCTCTGTCCAAGTCACTACTTATATCTCTACTGCTTAGGATGATGGTTGGCCCGTTGTAGGTCTTCAATAGATACTTGTTGAATAAATCTATTAATGAATCATTTCACATGCATTCCCTGGGCCAGCTTCTCCCCATTTTTTCTTTGTGTCCTAGAGACCTCAAAGCATCCTCTGGTCCCTTCTCCTGTCTCACCACCTGACTCCATGACCCCCTTCTTGGACTGTCATTTCCTCACCACTGATCTCCTCCTTTAACCCACCTTGTGCACACTGTCAGAATTATTCTTTTATAGCAGAATTCTGCTTGTTTTTCTTCCATGTTGTGTTGCCTGGCCTTTCATCAGAGCATTCCAAGCCTTCCAGCAGAGAAGCAATATAAGGTAACAAAGCACTAGCTTTGGAGTCCATCAGAGCTGTGTTCCACATCTCTCTGCCACCCACTCTGAGCCTCAGTTTCCTCATCTGTGAAATAACACTTAACCCAGGGTGGTTGTGTGTGTCTGGTACACAACAATAGCAGCTGATATTTATTGAGCCTTCACTGTGTGCCAGACAATGTGTCAAGTCTTTGGTTACATTCTTTCATTTAACTCTTGTGTCAACCAAAAAAGTGGGCCCTTGAATCCCTACATTACAGAGGAGGAAACTAAGAAAGGTTGAACGACTCACCCAGGACCACACTGTAAGTGGTAGACTCATAATTTGCACTCAAGTCTGTCTCACAGCAGAGCCCATCTTCTTAATTAGGCTTGTACACTTACAAAACACGTACCGTGTGCCAGACACTGTTCAAACAGCAAACACCGTGTAGGAAGTGCTATTATTGTCCCTACTTTATCAACGAGGAACTGGAAGCTCAGAGAAATTGAGTGGCTTGCCCAGGGTCACAAAACTCGTTAGGTGTGAAGCTGGGCAAAAAACATTTGGTTTGGCCCCAGAGTCCACGTCTTCACTGCTATCCTGTCCTGTCCTACTGTGATATATTGCCTCCCTATCAGAGAAGTGCAGTGTGTATTGATGAATCAATCTATGCTGACGTCTAGTCTATGGTGAGTTGTTTAGTTGATTTATTCTTTATCATCTCCCACTGCAGGAGGCTTGCACCCTTTGGACTCCCCTGAAACTATTCTCTCCAGATCTCTAGGGAACTCCTTATTGATAAAATCAATGGCCACTTCTCAGCCCTCATCTTGTATGAAGTCTCAGCAGCCCTGGACATTATCGATCCCGCCCTTCTTGTTGAAATATTAACTTCTGTGATACTGCCTCCTTTTTTCTTTTTCTCTTCCAAGAAGAATAAAGGTCTCCTCAGTCTGCTCTGTAAATGTGACTCCTCCTCAGGGTTCTATGCTAGACTCTTTTCTTCCTCTGCACATCCTAGCTGATGTGTCTCCATGCCCATGGTTTTCACTTACCTCTGGATCTGTCCAAATCCCTGTCTCCAACCCAAACCTCTCTCCTCCAGACCTGCAAATCCAACTGTGCCTGGGACATCACCATGTGGGGATCCCAATGGGCACCTGAGAAAATGACTTCTCCTCTGTGGTATCCTAATGGTACCACTTTAGTAACCAGGCCAGAACCCTGGGATCAATCTAGACCTTTCCATTCCCTCACCCTTCCCAATGTGTCAATGGCCAAGTCTTACTAACTTCACCTCCGTTATCTGTATCTTCTGCTACTGACCTGGGCTGTCACAGACACCTCATACCTGGTCTCTCTCCTTCTTTAGGTCCTCTTCTTCAGGCCTCCATAGTCTTGCTAGCACTCCCTCCCTTCAGCTCCCCTGTCATTTCTTTCTTTCCCCACCTTTCCCTTCTCCCTGCACCCCAGGCAGCATGGAGTACATAGTCTTGGGATCAGATTGGGGCTCTGTTAACTCAGGAAAGTTGTTTCATACTAAGGAAGGCAGGACACCTTCCTCACAAGGTTGTTATGATTAAATGGGATATGTCTGTGAACTACCTGGCATAGAGCCCAGCACACCATTAAAGTTCAGAAAAGGGACTTTTCCTCCGCTTGTATCTGTCCCCAGCCTCTCGCTGAAGTGGCTCCGGGGAACCAGTCCTCAGGAGGGACACAGCCCTCCCATGGGTTGTCTCAAGGATACCCTGGGAAGCCAGTTTGTCAGCCTTCTCCTTCCTCCCTTCCTGACCCTCCTCTCCTCTCTGCCCTCCAACACAGCTCTGCCTCCCACCTCTGTTTACCTCCCCACACCTCTCCAGGCTAACTGTGTCACCTCTGACTTAGCTCCCTTCTCTGTAGTAACTGCACTCACCCTCTCCTTTGCTCTTTGCCACATGTTCTCTCTCCTTTGCCACAGTCTTGCCCCCAACCACCCCCACCAGCATTCTCACATCCCTTCCTCTCCCTGTTATGCCTGGCCCTCCCTTTGCTCACCAAATCTACCCTGTCTTCCACGACTTCTGCGCCAATCTGCTTTTCTAGTCCCCCCCTCACCCTGTTGTCTTTCTGGTCCCTGCCCCTCCCTGGCCCTAGGGCAGGAAGTTGAGGGAGGAGGCCTGGGCGGTGCCAGCTCCCCCAGCCTGTTTCCCTTCAGTACCTCGGCCACTCCTCTACTTCCTCCTGGAGCACCCCTTCCTTTATGGCTCCCCTACTCCTCCCCCCAACCCACCTCTCTTTCCTCTCCCATGTTCCCCCTGCTCCCAGGTCCTGTAGACACACAGGCTGCGGTGGGGGGAGGATTGACATCACATTGCAGGCCCCAATGAACAGCCTCGCCCCTCCCCCTCCTAATGAAAACCAGCTGTGGTTCCAGAGGCCCAGATGTGGGGCTAGAGGGGGAGAGCGGGATGGAGCCAGAGGACAGAGCAGCAGGACCGAGACAGTGAGGGCATGCAGTAAGGCAGAGCTTAGTGGGGGAGGACAAGTGACCGATCTGGGGGCAGAAAGAAGACAGGTCTGGGCAGGAGACAGGTGGACTGCTGAGGCCAGATCTGGGGGAAGGGACAAGACAGATCTGGAGAGGGAAAGAGACAGGAACAGGGAGGAGGAGCCAGTCCTGGGGAAAAGGCACTGAGAAGCACCGGACAGATGGGGAGATGGTGCTGAGAGGAGAGTTGGAGACAGGATGAGACAGTCTCTGGAGGGAGTCTGGAGTGCGAGTTTGGAACTAGAAGCCCTGGAGCAGGAAGTGATGAGGCACAGTCCAGACAGAGGCCCCAGAGACCTAAAGGTCACAACTGCAGCCACAGAGCTGACCACGAGTGCCCCGGCAGCATGTGCGAGAGCATGCCTCTGTGTGGGTGGGTCTGCAAGTGTGTGCGCGCGTGCCTGCTGGTGTGTCTGCACACGTGAAAGTGTGTCTGTGTACATGGGAGGGAGGTGTGTGTGAATGTGCCTGTGTGCATGTGTGGGGGGGTATCATGCAAACATGCCTGTCCATGTGAGGCCTGTGAGAAAGTGTCTTTCTGTGTGTACAAAAGCATGCCTATGTGTGTCTTTGTATGCCTGCATGTGTATGTGGGCGGGGGGGGTGGGTTCCATGGGAATGAATATGCCCATCTATGTGTGTGAAAACATGCTTCTCTGTGAAGGGGGGCGTATCTGCATGTGTGCACTGGCTGTGTATATGTCAACGTAGCCCCTGTCCAAATATGTATGAGTGTGTGTTGAATGTACCTGTCTCTATGTGAGTCTGTGTAGCTGTCTGTGCATGGGTCTGTGACTTTGTGAGTATGCACCTTTGTGTGTCCATTGTGAGATTATACTGGGGGAGTTTGCAATGGACAGGCACCCATGGGGTGATGAGGAGGACACCCAGGTTATACAGGTTAGGGGAAGGGATAACTGTCTGGGCCCAAATGCCTCTTCTTTAAGGCTGATGATTCACCTGGGCTTTTATCTCGTTACCATTCATACATCTTTTCATTCAGAAAACGTATTGATCACCAACTACATGCCATGCTCTATGCTACACACAAAGGTGAATAAGATACAATCCTAACCCCTCACATAGCTGACATCCTGTCTCTGAGTGAGATGGAATTATAATACAGTAATAAATACATTGGCCTCACTGTCCATTATCTTTTCTCCTCATCCACCATAACTGCTTTCTCTCCACTGATTGATTAAATAAATACAACCAACTCTTAACCCTTGATCCCTAACCCAGTCTCTAGGCCCAGATGGATCTGGGCCCCTAGGCTATCCCTGTACACTCACCCTCTCTGCTCTCTGAGTCAGACCTATGTTCACTCAAACCTCCCTGTTCAGAATTCCTCTGACCTGTTAGCCCATGTGGCAGTTCCATGAGCTCCTCACACTTGAGTACCTGAGGAGCGTGAACACAGAGAAGCCCAGAATTCTGAAGCCAGGATGCAGGGACCCATCAGAGGTGGTGTTGGGAGGTGCTGAGAAAGCATCTAACAGATGCCCAGCTCTGAGCTCCTTGCTTCCATTGCCTATAATTCTCACAGAATCATCTGGATTAGGAAAATAACTCAAACTTTAGTACCCCCACTGTTTTTATTGCCTCACACAGGTGGGAGGGATGGGGATTGGAAGTGTAAGTGAGAGGTCACAAACTCCTTCAGGAAGACAGGAAGTCCTAAAGCAGAGCTAATATATAAAAACCCGAGGACACACAGGACTGACCATGGTGTCTCAGGGGCACAGGCTCACGTGTGTTTGTGCATGTCATCTGAGTTGGCATATCCATGGACGTTTCTGTCTGTGTCAGCACGTGAATGTGGTGGTGTAGAATTATAAGGCTCTGACCTTGCACTCAGCACTGATTGTCTGCTCACACTATGCTAGACAGAATGCAACTAAGACCCTGAAGTTGCTGCCCTAAGGGAGCCTGCAACTCAGAGCTGCTGTGCAGTTTATTGCCAGTGTGCACCTAGAGCAGTGGGAGCCCAGAGGGTACAATGGGCTCTGGAGGTGGGGGGAGAGAGACGCCCTAGAAGATTCCACAGAAGACAGAATATTGGAACTGGATCTTGAAGTCTGAATAGGAGATGGCCACTTGGAGGGGATTTTTAAAAGATATCTCAGGATGGGAGAGTTGTGCACATAGGGCAAAGAGTGGGAAGGAATATGGGGATGGCTTTAGTGCTGGGATGCAGGGTGCAGTGAAGAAAGTAAAGATAGGGCGCGCTGGAGAGGTGGCAGGGCTCAGATCAGGAAGCTATACTAAGGAAGCTGTACTTTATCTTTTGGGCCAGAAGTTGTCCATGAACCCCTGAAACTGCAGACACAGTTTGTGGGTATGTGCATCTGCATTTTTTTTCTAGAGAGCAGTGATTTTCTGCTGTCAGTAATGGGGAACCTTTGGAAGCCTGTCTTCAGGAGTGATTTGGTGAAAGCTGCATGGATAGCTCTGATCAGGTGGAGATGGGTCAGAGGGTCCAGGCCAGGAGGCAGGGAGAGCAGTAAAGGGCTGTTGTAGGAATCAAAAGGACAGATAACTCTGTTCAGACTAGGTCAGCAGCACTGCAAAGCAAGAGGAAAGGGCAGACTTGAGATAGGTCTTATTGAGATGGTCAGGTGCTGATGACTAATTAGAAATCAGGCCAAAGAAAAGTAGAGAATCAAGGAGAGCTTCTGAGTGGTGGTACGATTCACTGGAAGGAGAATGGAGGAAGGAAGTCAGCTTGAGGTGAAGGTTGGGGATTCAATGTTCTGCAACTCTCTCTGTAGGCCTGGAATCCGCATCCACATACTCTATAGAATCCATTTGGCAAAGTCTCATTGGCTCTTCAAAGGCCCCTTCCTCTGGGCTTCCACAGCACCTCATATGCCATCTGACACCACACTAGTCACTAGTGTATCTCCCTATCTGGACTGGGACCTGCCTGGGAACAAGACCGTGCCCTTCTTTTCTTCCCTGGGACCAGCGCAGTGCCAAGCTTAGAGCAGGTTAAGTTAATTCTTGAATATATCACCTACACGCTGACCTAATCCATCCTTCACCCTTAAAGCAAGTTAGTTCCCTAAAAACACAATTTGTAGGAAGGAAGGAGGGAGGGATGAAGAGGATTTTTAGGGTGGTGAAACTACTCTGCATAATACTATAATGCATGCCATTATACATGTCCATTATACAAACACATACATATACATTATACATTTGTCCAAACCTATACAATGTACAACACATGGCTGAGTGTCCAACTCTTGATTTCAGCTCAGGGCATGATCCCAGGGTCATGGGATTGAGCCCCATATCAGGCTTCAGTCTGCTTAAGATTCTCTCTGTCTCTCACTCTGCACCTCTCCCCTGCTTGTGCTCTTTCTTTCTCTCAAATAATCAACTGATTAAATTAAATTAAATAGGAAAGTCTTCAACATATTTAAATGTTGGTAGAAGGCTCCAGAAGGTGATGATTGAAGGTGAAGTTACCAAAAGCACATGGTTATTAAGACATTAGTCCTGAATGGGAAGAAAAATAAGAAAGGATTGGCCATATTTTAAAGTCCAGAGATGAAAGGAAGGGAGTCCAAGGGCATTGAGACCTGAACAATAGAAACAAAACAGTCTGCTGGGGGAGGAGGGTTGGGGTGGCATGGCAACCTGCCAGGGAAAGACTGGAGCGGGTCCTGAGGATTTCTGAAACAGGCACTTCTTGGGCTCAAGATGGGTGCCCAGCAGCACAAATGCCCTATGGCACGGCTGAACATGCCTGAGTCTTGCTGTGGCTTCCGTCCCAGTCTCCCTGGACCATTAATTCTGTTCCCCCACCTCCCCAATCATGACCTTTTTCCTTCTGCTTTGCTCCCAGGTCAGGGAGCCTGAGCTGGAGCCAGGGCCTGAGTTGGACCCGATCCAAAACCTTAGATCAATCTGGGCCTGGAGCCTGGCCCAGAGCTGGAGCCCAAGTCACAACTGGACTGCCCCTGTCATGCAGAAGGAGCCGGGCATTGTGCCTTCCTGCACTGGTATGCAGAGCTCCAGGCCCTTCCGCCTGCTACCACTGCTGCTGCTGCTGCTGGTGGGGGCCAGAGGGTCAGGCGCCTGGGGTCAGGCCGGGAGCTTGGACCTACAGATTGATGAGGAGCAACCGGCAGGCACACTGATTGGGGACATCAGTGCAGGGCTTCCGCCAGGCACGGCAGCACCTCCCATGTACTTCATCTCTGCCCAAGAAGGCAGTGGGGTGGGCACAGACCTGGCCATCGATGAACACAGTGGAGTGGTCCGTACAGCCCGTGTCTTGGATCGTGAGCGGCGAGATCGCTACCGATTCACCGCAGTCACTCCTGACGGTGCCACCGTAGAGGTTACTGTGAGAGTGGCTGACATCAATGACCATGCTCCAGCCTTCCCGCAGGCTCGGGCTGCCCTGCAGATACCTGAGCATACAGCTCTTGGCACCCGTTACCCGCTGGAGCCTGCTCGTGATGCAGATGCTGGCCGCCTAGGAACCCAGGGCTATGCACTATCTGGTGATGCGGCTGGAGAGACCTTCCAGCTGGAGACACGTCCTGGTCCGGATGGGGCCCCAGTGCCAGAACTGGTAGTTACTGGGGAGCTGGACCGAGAGAATCGCTCACACTACATGCTGCAACTGGAAGCCTATGATGGCGGTTCACCCCCGAGGAGGGCCCAGGCCCTGCTGGATGTGACACTGCTGGACATCAATGATCATGCCCCAGCTTTCAATCAGAGCCGCTATCACGCTGTTGTGTCTGAGAGCCTGGCCCCTGGCAGTCCTGTCTTACAGGTGTATGCATCTGATGCTGATGCTGGCGCCAATGGGGCTGTGACTTATGAAATCAACCGGAGGCAGAGCGAGGGTGATGGACCCTTCTCCATTGATGCACACACGGGACTGCTGCGGCTGGAGCGGCCACTGGACTTTGAGCAACGGCGGGTCCATGAACTGGTGGTGCAGGCGCGGGATGGTGGGGCTCACCCTGAGCTGGGCTCAGCCTTTGTGACTGTGCACGTGCGAGATGCCAATGACAACCAGCCCTCCATGACTGTCATCTTCCTGAGTGCAGATGGCTCCCCACGAGTGTCCGAGGCTGCCCCACCTGGCCAGCTCGTTGCTCGCATCTCTGTGTCAGACCCAGATGATGGTGACTTTGCTCATGTCAACGTTTCCCTGGAGGGTGGAGAGGGCCATTTTGCCCTAAGCACTCAGGACAGCGTCATCTACCTGGTGTGCGTAGCTCGGCAGCTGGATCGGGAGGAACGGGATGCCTATAACTTGCGGGTTACGGCCACAGACTCAGGTTCACCCCCACTGCGGGCCGAGGCCACCTTTGTGCTACACGTCACTGATGTCAATGACAATGCGCCTACCTTTGACCGTCAGCTCTACCGACCTGAGCCCCTTCCTGAAGTTGCACTTCCCGGCAGCTTCGTGGTGCGAGTGACAGCCCGGGATCCTGATCAGGGCACCAATGGTCAGGTCACCTATAGCCTGGCCCCTGGTGCCCACACCCGCTGGTTCTCCATTGACCCCACGTCAGGCATCATTACCACAGCTGCCTCGCTGGACTATGAACTGGAACCTCAGCCACAGCTGATTGTGGTAGCTACAGATGGGGGCTTGCCTCCTCTGGCCTCCTCCGCCACAGTCAGTGTGGCCCTGCAAGATGTGAATGATAATGAGCCCCTGTTCCAGAGGACTTTCTACAATGCTTCGCTGCCTGAGGGCACCCAGCCTGGAACCTGTTTCCTGCAGGTAAGTTAAGTCCTACACACAGCGGGATGTTGCTGTGGGCAGGAATGGATGAAAGGGTCACAGGGACCTCAGAACAGAAACCAAGCCTTGCAGGTGCATCTGTTTATGGTGACTTAAGTCAGAGGGTTTGGTCCTATCCTGTGAGCTCCAAAGTCTGTGCAGAGGGTGAGAGCTAATGATAAGATGAGAAAGCAGGGTGCGAGAGCTGGGCCAGGTAAGGCAGTTGGGGGAACTAAGATTGGATCAAGAGAAAAAGTGTCCTGTGGTGTCAAGAAGTGAGAGAAACTCTATCAAATCTCAAGCTGTTCTGAAAGGCAGAGATGGAGATTCTGTATACCCATGTGGCTCCTGTTTCCCTAAGGAGATGCCAGTATTTATGGAGCCCCCATCCAGTTCTGGGCTCTGCTGGAAGAAACCCCCATCCCTCTCCCTGGAGCTGAGTCTTGATGAGACATTTGAGCTCAGGCACAAGATAATGAGAACTATTAGTGAGATCCCAATGTCCAGAGCAGGAAGGCCTCTCAGAGGAGGAGGTGGGGGCCCTGGACAGACTCTGGGAACCACAGAGTGCCTGTAAGTCAGGCCTGGAGGAGATGGAGGGGGCATGAAACTAAAGAGGCAGGCCGAGGCCAGATTGCAGAAGTCCTTGGAGACCAAGCCGTGAGGGGTTAGGACTTTATTTGGAAGGCAAAGGAGGTCACTGAACTTCTTTGAGCCAGAAGAGGGTGTGATCATATTGTTTCATTTTTTTAAAAAATATTTATTTATTTGTTTTGAGAGACAGACAGAAGTCAGAGAAGGAGCGGGGGGAGAGAGAGAGAGAGAGAGAAAGAAAATCCAAAACAGGCTCCACACTATTAGTGCAGAGCCCGACAGGGGGCTTGAACCTATGTACCATGAGATCATGACTTGAGCTGAAACCAAGAGTAGACACTTAACCAACTGAGCCAACCAGGCCCCATTGTTTTTGTTTTTTAGAGGCTACATTTTTAGATTCACACCAAAATTGAGTCGAGGGCAAAGATTTCCCATATACCCTTTGTCTCCATACATGTATACTCCCCCACCAGAGTGGTTCATTTGTTACAACTGATGAACCTACACTGACACATTATCACCCCAATTCCCTCAAAATAGTTTACATTAGGGTTCAATCCTGGGGTTGTACATTGTATAGGTTTGGACAAATGTATAATGTGTATGTGTATGTATGATGGACATATATGATGGCATGCATTGTGCATGTATTATGCAGAGTAGTTTCACCACCCTAAACATCCTCTTCAACCCTCCCTCCTTCCACCCTACAGATTGTGTTTTTAGGGAACTAACTTGCTTTAAGGGTGAAGGATAGATTAGGTCAGTGTGTAGGTGATATATTCAAGAATTAACCTAACCTGCTCTAAGCTTTACACTGTGCTGGTCCCAGGGAAGAAAAGAAGGGCACGGTCTTGTTCCCAGGCAGGTCCCAGTCCAGATAGGGAGATACACTAGTGACTAGTGTGGTGTCAGATGGCATATGAGGTGCTGTGGAAGCCCAGAGGAAGGGGCCTTTGAAGAGCCAATGAGACTTTGCCGAATGGATTCTATAGAGTGGATGCGGATTCCTGGCCTACAGAGAGAGCTGCAGAACACCGTAATGTGTTCAGGTGACTGCGTCATTCAGGTTGGCCTCAACTGTGCTAAGAGTTGCAGAGAGATGAGACAAAACAGTAGATAGGGACCAGATTACAAGCTTTGATTTTGTTTTAAAAATCACAGGGGGCCAAAGAGGGACTGTAGGCAAATCTGATATGTCTTTTGAAAAGATTGCTTTGGCTGCATCGTGGAGTATGGATGCAAGAGGGGAAATGGGAGGTAGCGAGGCCTCTTTGGAGAGTAGTGCTTGAAGTCTTTATGTCTCAGAAGTCCACCAGACCCTAGCGCATCTTCTCAGGGCCTAGACTTCAGGCCAGTGCCTGGATCCAGCTGACGCCTTGCCACTGGCCAGACTCTGGGTATTTGCCTGCCTGCCTGCTGCTGTCCAGCTCCCACCCACTCTCCCATGTGTTTACTCTCCCTCTCTTGGCCTAGGACCAGTGGGTGATGGCTTCCAAACTTCTTCCTCCTCATTAGTGCCTGAAGCAAGAGGGTAACGTTCCAGGGGGTTTCCTAGAGTTTTTACTCTTCATAACTATAGGGAAATAGGAGTAAAAATGACCACCGGGTGTTCATACCTGTTACAAGATGCCCTAATATTCGATTCACTCAATATACATTTATCAGATATCTACCATGTGCAAATCATTGCATTAGGGACACGGAATACAGTCATGAATGAGTCATTACCCCCGCCCCCTGCTTCATGGAGTTTATAGTCTAGAGCAGAGATTCATGTGGAAAGAAGTGGTTATACTGCAATAAGAAAACTTCCATAATGGGGTCTTATGTGAGGTACAGACGGACAGCACAAATGTATTCCAAAAGAGATGAGCCTTAAGCTGAGACTAACAGGATTAGCAGGAATTGGTGAGGGGACCAGATGGTAGGGAGTAGAGGGTGGTAGTCCAGGCACAAGTGACATGCACAGAGTAGTGGGAGAGCCTGACTTGTTCAGGGGCCTACAAGTGACTCAGTGTCTCTGGAGTTTAAGGTGTGGGATGGGAGACTAGGAGGGAGACTGTGCAGGTAGGCCAGACAGTGAGGAGTCAAGCCAAGCCAAAGGGTTTGAGCACTTTTCTTTAGAAAACATTTAATATTTTCAAGTGGAAGGGTAATAATCATATTTGTTTTCTCAAAAGATGATTTTGGTAGTCAGTATAGAGCAGTGGTTCACAACTGGGAGTGATTTTGCCCTCTGGAGGGGACATTAGGCAATGTCTAGAGACATTTCATTCTGACACATGAATGTCTCAAGTGGTGGAATGCTACTGGCATCTAGTGCATAGAGGCCAGGGATGCTGTCAAACATCCTATAATGCACAGGACAGCACCACAACAAAGGATTATCTGGTCCAAAATGCCAGTTGTGCCAAGGATGAGAAGTCCTGGTGTAGAAGATGGATTGGTGGGCCAGACACCTATCAGAAGGGAATCACAATAGTCCAGGGGAGAGATGACTCAGGCATAAGTCAGGACAGTGATAATGGTGATGGAGAAGAATAGACAAATAGGAGAGATAATGAGGATTTACTTAGTCCCTAGTTGATTGATATACCGGGAGAGGAAAAGGGAAGAACAGATTTCTGGCTTGAGCAACTGCCTGGATGGAAGAGTCATTAGACAGGGTTTGGAATGATCATGAGTTTAGTTTTGGACAGGTTGGATTTAAGGTGCCTGTGGGACATCCAAGTAGAGATGTTGAGCAGGCATCTGGATGTGCAGGTTTGGAGCTCAGAGGAATGGTCCAGGTCAAAGTGTAGATGATGGTCAAAGCGACGGAAGTGGAAGAGAAGGTCCTGAGGGAGCATGTCAAGTGAGAAGGCCAGGGAGAGATCCCAGGGAGCAACAGTATGTGAGAAGAGTCAGGGAAAGGGGAGGCAGAGGAGGCTGTGGAGGGGGAGGCAGCAGGAGGAGAAGCAGGAGACACCTGGGAAGGAGGTCAGGGTGGGGTGGGTGCTGTAAGTTTGTGGTCTGGTAGGAACTTTAGAAAATTCACAGATAAGGGTGTTTACTTCCTCCTTGAAATAGTGCATTCGATGACAGCTAGGGGCCAGTGGGAATGAAAGAGAGCTGAGTGGGAGAGGGGGCTGACCAAGGTCGGGCTGGGAGGCAGGGTTGAGCGCCTGCTGAAAAGAGAACTGCGCATTTGCGGCAGAGCCTCTGAGCTGGAGCTGCACAGACCGGGAATTTCACTTCTGCCTTGGTCATTTCCAGTTAGTGGCCTCTACGCCTTTTGGGGTCACTTCCTGACAACTTCCCCTGACCACTATTTATTGCTTTCTTCCTGCAGGGAGTCAGAGGGCAAAGGTCTTTAACAGCTTCTGGAGATGGTGCAGCAGCTGTGCTGCAGCCCGCCTGGATGGATGCAGGGGGATGTTTGTCTCCTGGGATATCTGGGCCCACAGCCACAGTAAAGAGCTAGAGCAGGAGCTATTTCCAGGGTTTAGCCTGACTAAGACCCATGGCAGGGTCTTAGTGTCTCTCTGGAGGGTAAACAATGCCACAAATCACTTCTGTTAAGGCCCTGGGCAACAATTAGAAGTCCTTGGCTAGCTTCTTCTCTGAGGAACATTTTCTGGCTATGAAAAGGGAACTCTCCAGCTTCCTCTTACAGCATATCATGACCCTAAGATCCTTGTATACACAGAGAGTACTTTGTCACAGGCTACAGAAGCCAAGACCAGCTAACACACTGTTGGGGGTCTAATGTGCACCCAACGTGTAAAACTTAGTTTGAAGGAAGTTTTTGTTGTAAGGGCAATCAGAATATCTGTTTACTCATTCAACAAATATATAGAGAGTACCTACTGTGTGCCTGGCCCTGTCCTAGGCTCAGAGGCTTTCAGAATAATGTTCTTGCTGCTCTGCTTCTGAAATGTTCAGAGGCTTCTGACATTGGTGTCCAATAGTTTAACTTTTCCTGAGCCAGTCTAGGGGATGCCCAAGGATTAACCAGGAAAGCCTTCCCCTACTTCTTGGTTTTGTGGAGCCCCCTGGATATAATGACCTTAATGTTCCATGGACTTGCACTTCTCCCTCTCTTACTTCCAATGAGATTGGCTTGAGAGGCAAACGCTACCACAGGTGCATGAGCCACATCCATAAATCCACAGAGCAGACCCTGATCACTCCAGTGATTAGATCCCAGTACCAATCAGACCCTGCTCTGGAATGGTCAATCTCTGGAAAATGCAAGGCTAGAATATCAGTCCCAGTAGGTGCATCGATCAGCTACAGGTTCTCTGCTCAGAGTAGTTATGAGACTTGGTGATGGTTATTAACTCCCTGTGACCCACCTGGAATTTACAGTCACAGCCCAAGCACTCTCCTTAGTCCTTATCATTTGCAGATTCCGCATTTGTGAATTTGCAGACTCTCTAAAATTTATTGGTAACCCCCAAAACAATACTCATGGAGCTTTTGCACTCATTCCTGGACATGTGCAGAATGATGAAAAATTCAAGTGGCCTGACGTGCACATTCCAAGCAATGCTCTGCCTTCATGTTTCAGCTCATACTATAAACACGGGTCCTTTTTGCGGTCTATTTATGCCACATTTTTTGCATTTTTGTCCTCTTTGTTTGGTGATTTTGCTGTTTAAAATGGTCCCCAAGTGTAGTGCTGAAGTGCTGTCTGGTGTTCCTAAGCACAGGAGAGCTGTGATGTGCCTTATGAAGAAAATTTGTATGTTAGATACGCTTCATTCAGATATGATTTATAGTGCCATTGGCCATGAATTCAATGTTAATGAATCAACAATATATATTACATAAGGTGTCTTTAAACAGAAACGTGCATAAAACAAGGCTATGTATTGACCAGCTGACATAAATGTTGTGACCAGAGGCTCACAGGAACCTCAACTAGGTGGTGAGGTCTGAACTGCAGTTCGGTTTTGGCCCATGTTCTGTTGGTGGCCTCTATGTGTCCACCATCTGGAGACCCTGGCTCCCAGATGGCCCAGGGCCTTCTCCTTCTAACTGCCACTTAGCTCTGGCTCTTCTGGTCAAAAGGATGGGACATCACTCACCCCAGCCTCTCCCCAGGTGACAGCCACAGATGCAGACAGCGGCCCATTTGGCCTCCTCTCCTATTCCTTGGGTGCTGGACTTGGGGCCTCAGGGTCTCCCCCATTCCGCATTGATGCCCAGAGTGGTGATGTGTGCACGACCCGGACCCTGGACCGAGACCAGGGGCCTTCGAGCTTCGACTTCACAGTGACAGCTGTGGATGGGGTGAGTGGGCAGACTGTGGGTAGGTGGTGTGTTGGAACAGGGCATTCACCAGAACCAGACGAGGCCCACCTGACTTATGGCTGCATGTCTCCCTAGGGAGGCCTCAAGTCCATGGTATACGTGAAGGTGTTTGTATCAGACGAAAATGACAACCCACCTCAGTTTTACCCACGGGAGTATGCTGCCAGTCTGAGTGCCCAGAGTACACCAGGCACAGCTGTGCTGAGGGTGCGTGCCCATGACCCTGATCAGGGGCCCCATGGGCGACTCTCCTACCACATCCTGGCTGGCAATAACCCTCCACTCTTTGCCTTGGATGAGCACTCAGGTGAGGATCCTCCCATTCTCAGGCCTTGCCCCCGGACCTCTCTCCTCACCTGCTTACATGAAGTATTGCCCCTTCCCATAACCTTTCTACCTCTATTCTGTTTCCTTATACATCAGTGCTTCTATTCCTTCTCCCAGGGCTGTTGACAGTAGCCTGGTCCTTGGCCAGACGGGCCAACTCTGTGGTGCAGCTGGAGATTGGGGCTCAGGATGGAGGTGGCCTGCAGGCAGAGCCCAATGCCCGAGTCAACATCAGCATTGTGCCTGGAACCCCTGTACCACCTGTATTTGAGCAACTACAGTATGTCTTTTCTGTGCCAGAGGATGTGGCGCCAGGCACCAGTGTCGGCATAGTCCAGGCACACAACCCACCAGGTATCCTTTATCATTATACCGATTTGGTGCTATACCCAGACACCCCAACATAACCCATTTCAAAGTACCCTAGAGTATTACACCATAGATAGCCCCGGCATAAAACACGCAGGTTCCAACCCCAACACCTCCCTGGGCACAGTACAGGCCCTCTGCTTCATCCTCAGGAGCATGAATGTCCCCCTAATAGTTTGAAAGACACAGGTATGGACAGTGCTTCTCCTTCCTTGGGATCAGAGTCTGGGCCCCCACTCACTAGGTGCCTCCCATCTCTTGTCTGATTCCTCTCTCCTCTCAGGTCGCCTGGGGTCTGTGGCCCNCTGGGCCCCCACTCACTAGGTGCCTCCCATCTCTTGTCTGATTCCTCTCTCCTCCTCTCAGGTCGCCTGGGGTCTGTGGCCTTTGCCTTATCAGGCGGGGATCCCCGAGGACTCTTCTCTTTAGATGGGGCCTCGGGGCTGTTACAAACACTTCGCCCTCTGGACCGGGAGCTGCTGGGACCAGTGCTGGAGCTGGAGGTGCGGGCAGGCAGTGGAGTGCCCCCAGCTTTTGCTGTGGCTCGGGTGCGTGTGCTGCTGGATGATGTGAATGACAACTCCCCTGCCTTCCCTGCACCAGAAGACACAGTGTTGCTGCCACCAAGCACTGCCCCAGGGACCCCCATCTATACGCTTCGGGCTCTGGACCCTGACGCAGGTGTTAACGGTCGAGTCACCTTTACCCTACTTGCTGGGGGTGGTGGGGCCTTCACTGTGGACCCCACCACAGGCCATGTACGGCTTATGAGACCTCTGGGGCCTCCAGGGGGGCCAGCCCATGAGCTGGAGCTGGAGGCCCGGGACGGAGGCTCCCCACCCCGCACCAGCCACTTCCGACTACAGGTGGTGGTACAGGACATGGGGACCCGTGGGCTGGCTCCTCATTTTGACAGCCCCACCTACCGTGTGGACCTGCCCTCAGGCACCACCCCTGGAACTCAGGTCCTGCAAGTGCAAGCTCAAGCGCCAGATGGGGGCCCCATCACCTACCACCTTGCAGCAGATGGGCCAAGTAGCCCCTTTGGCCTGGAACCACAGAGTGGTTGGCTATGGGTGCGAGCAGCACTGGACCGCGAGGCCCAGGAGTTGTACACACTGAAGGTAATGGCAGTGTCTGGGTCCAAAGCTGAGTTGGGGCAGCAGACAGGCACAGCCACCGTGAGGGTCAGCATCCTCAACCAGAATGACCACAGTCCCCGCTTGTCTGAGGAGCCCACCTTCCTGGCTGTGGCTGAGAACCAGCCCCCAGGGACCAGCGTGGGCCGGGTCTTTGCCACTGACCGAGACTCAGGACCCAACGGACGTCTGACCTACAGCCTGCGACAGCTGTCAGAAGACAGCAAGGCCTTCCGCATCCATCCCCAGACTGGTGAGCACTGGGGCCCAAATCCTGAGATCTCATAGCCTCAACCCCAGACTGGTGAATACCCAGACAGAATCCCCAGACCCCCACCATGAGGACCAGGACTCAGCCTGGACTTTCGCCCTGGCATTCCTTCCCACACTCCCTAAACCCCAGCTTCTCAGCTGCAGGCCTCAGGCTGTGCCCATACATGATCCCTATCCTGCACTCCCAGGAGAAATGACCACACTCCAAACCCTGGACCGAGAGCGGCAGAGCAGCTACCAGCTCCTGGTGCAGGTGAAGGATGGGGGGAACCCGCCCCGTAGTACCACAGGCACCGTGCACATCGCAGTGCTCGACCTCAACGACAACAGCCCCACCTTCCTGCAGGCTTCAGGGGCTGCTGGCGGTGGCCTCCCTATACAGGTATGTGAAGTGGCAGGACCCTGCCCTGAAGAAGTGTGAAAGGCAATGGGGGGTCTCCCCACAGAGCTGTAGGTGTAGGTCAGAAAGACTGGCTCTTGGAACAGGTGTGAGAGTGAAAAAGGGGCTCTGCCTGTGTTCAGGTGAAGGGAACTTGACCCTGAAATGTCTCAAGTAGATGAATCGTGTGTCCCCACAGGTACCAGATCGAGTGCCTCCAGGAACACTGGTGACGACTCTGCAGGCCAAGGATCCAGATGAGGGGGAAAATGGCACCATCCTGTACACACTAACTGGTATGATGGGGAGACTTGGCAAAAAGGGAGTTGGTGGGTGATGGCATGACCTGCCTAGTTCTGGGACTCATGCCCTCACTCTTCCTCTACCTGTCCCCAGGTCCTGGCTCAGAGCTCTTCTCTCTGCACCCTCACTCGGGGGAGCTGCTCACTGCTGCACCCCTGATCCGAGCAGAGCGTCCACACTATGTGCTGACTTTGAGCGCTCACGACCAAGGCAGCCCCCCTCGGAGCTCCAGCCTCCAGCTGCTGGTGCAGGTAAGGCTGCCCTTCCTTAAATCTGCCCACTTCTTGGCCACTGCTATGGGCTCCCTCAAGAGCTACACCTTCGTGGAGTCCTTGTGGCCTCCAGTCAGGCTACTCGGACTGCCCTACCAGCTACCCAGCAGGCCAGCCCAGACCCCTTTTACACGCCTCCCTTTGATTCTGACCTTCCTCCTCGGTCCACAACAGGTGCTTCCATCAGTTCGCTCGGCTGAGCCCCCACCGGATCCCTCAGAGCCAGACCCAGCGGCTCCGGTGCCCGTCGTGCTGACGGTGACAGCAGCGGAGGGGCTGCAGCCCGGCTCCCTGTTGGGCTCCGTGGCGTCACCAGAGCTGGCCGGGGTGGGCGCACTCACCTACACGCTGGTGGGCGGCGCCGACCCGGAGGGCACCTTCGCGCTGGATGCGGCCTCAGGGCGCTTATACTTGGCCCGGCCCCTGGACTTCGAGGCGGGCCCGGCGTGGCGCGCTCTCACTGTGCGCGCCGAGGGCCCAGGAGGAGCGGGCGCGCGGCTGCTGCGCGTGCAGGTGCGCGTACAGGACGAGAACGAGCACGCGCCGGCCTTTGCGCGCGACCCGCTTGCGCTGGCGCTGCCGGAGAACCCTGATCCTGGCGCGGCGCTGTACACCTTCCGCGCATCGGATGCGGACGGCCCGGGCCCCAACAGCGACGTGCGCTACCGCCTGCTGCGCCAGGAGCCGCCCGTGCCAGCGCTGCGCTTGGACGCGCGCACTGGGGCGCTCAGCGCACCGCGAGGCCTGGACCGGGAGACCACACCTGCCCTGCTGCTGCTCGTGGAAGCCACCGACCGGCCCACCAACGCCAGCCGCCGCCGCGCAGCGCGCGTTTCAGCGCGTGTCTTTGTCACAGATGAGAATGACAACGCGCCGGTGTTCGCCTCCCCCTCACGTGTGCGCATCCCAGAGGATCAGCCGCCCGGGCCCGCGGCACTGCATGTGGTAGCGCGGGACCCAGACCTGGGCGAGGCCGCACGCGTGTCCTATCGTCTAGCAGCTGGTGGAGACGGCTACTTCCGGCTACACTCCAGCACCGGTGAGTTGGGCGCAGAAGTCGGGGCAAGGGAGGGTGCTGATGTGGAGGGAGTGTTGAGGTTTGCTTCCAACCTTCCCTACCCTACTCACCTAGGAGCGCTGTCGGTGGTGCGGTCCCTGGACCGAGAACAGCGAGCTGAGCACGTACTGACGGTGGTGGCCTCCGACCATGGCTCCCCTCCGCGCTCAGCCACGCAGCTCCTGACTGTCAGTGTCGCTGACGTCAACGACGAGGCACCTGCTTTCCAGCAGCAGGAGTACAGCGTCCTCTTGCGTGAGAACAGCCCGCCTGGCACGTCTCTGCTCACTCTACAGGCAACCGACCCAGACCTGGGTAAGACCTAAGGGGATGAATGGAGAGAGGTACATCAGGCAGGGAAGGGTACATTTACCCGCTGACTTCCTTCCTTGCTGCCCTTCCTCAGGTGCCAATGGGCAAGTGACTTATGGAGGCATCTCTGGCGAAACCTTCTCCCTGGACCCAGACACTGGAGTTCTCACAACTCTTCGGGCCCTGGACCGGGAGGAACAGGAGGAGATCAACTTAACAGGTACACACTGACAGGACCCTAAAAGCCTGAGGTGTTTGTTATAAACAGCCAGTGTTACATGGGCAGAAATGCCAAATTACCTTCTAGAAGCTTCCACCTATTACAGCACAGCTCGTCATATTTCTGGATCATTTTGGGGCAGATTGCAAGGTGATCAGACTTCTAAGCTGTCACCATCGTCATCACACAGAGTCTCAAATACATGTCACAGCTGTGCTCTTTAGGATTCCCTCAGATTATACTGTCGGCCATCTAACAGAGAAACCTACTGATTGTACCAGAGAGGTTAGGTGACTTGTGCAGGCTAACACAACTTGGAAGTGGTAGAGCTGGGACTTGAACCCACATTTTTGATATCTCACTTAGTGCCTTTTCTGTCACACTACTACTAATCCAAGATCATCTTGCATGCACTAAGCATGGGAGATGGGAAGGAATAAAACATCTTCTGACTTGTATATTTATATGTACGTGTACATGTGTAGGCACCCGTGCACTTGTGGAGTGTAGAGAGATGGACGTTTTCTGGTTCATGTGTGCACCTAATGAACACGTGTGAATGCTGTGTAGTACGAGTTTCCCCATGGGATGGGAGCAGGCTAGATCTCCTTGATTTTGCTTCCCCACAGTGTATGCCCGGGACAGGGGCTCGACCCCGCTCTTAACCCATGTCACAGTGCGAGTGGCCGTGGAGGATGAGAATGACCATGCCCCAACCTTTGGGAGTGCCCACCTCTCCCTGGAGGTGCCAGAGGGCCAGGACCCCCAGACCCTTACCGTGCTGCGGGCCTCTGATCCAGATGTGGGAGCCAACGGGCAGCTGCAGTACCGCATCCTGGGTGAGAACTGTCCCACATCCACTCACCCAGCGCCCACTTGCCCAGTCCTACTCCTTGTTGGCTTATGTCAGCCACAGTGTGTCTGGTGTCTGGGTTTCCTTTCCCTTCTCTTTGTCTTCTTTTTTCATTCACGTGTATATGTGTTTCTGAGTTTCTCTTTCTATGCCTCTTCAGCTCTTTATCTCCCTCTGTGTCTGTCTGTATTTTCCTGTTTCTTTTTTTTGTCTCTGTGGAGCACTTGTTCTCAAACTTTTTGCTCTCTATCACCCTTAATATTCTTAATTTTTGAGAACCCTAGAGAGTTTTTGTTTATGTGATATCAATATTTATTGATACAATGTGATATATATACATGTATAAATACATATTTATAATAAACATAACTATTTATTATATTAGACATTTAAGCTGAGAACAATTTTATTTTTTATTTTATTTTTTATTATTTTTTAAAGTTTATTTACTTATTTTGAGAGTGAGAGAGAGAGAAAGAGAGAGAGCAGGGAAGGGGCAGAGAGAGAGGGAGAGACAGAATCCCCAGCAGACTCTGTGCTGTGTCAGCACAGAGGCTGATGCGGGGCTCGAACTCACAAACCATGAGATCATGACCTGAGTCAAAATCAAAAGTCGGATGCTTAACTGACTGAGCCACCCAGATGCTCCATTTTTTATTTTGTTTCTCTTTTTTTTTGAGAAAAATTGTAAAATGCTATCGTAAGTCAAGCCAATGAAGAATGCTTGCCATATTTCTGCATAGGCACAAAGAAATATTAGGGATTCAAATAATTTCCTGGACAGCAATAAGATTGCAAAGATTATAGCAGGTGTAACTAAAGGTAAGCCAGCAAAAACTGAATGAGTCTTTGAAAACACACATTTATGTTCTAAACTTTTGGCCTATTTCTAGAAGA
This sequence comes from Crocuta crocuta, assembly GCF_008692635.1. Lineage (NCBI taxonomy): Eukaryota > Metazoa > Chordata > Mammalia > Carnivora > Hyaenidae > Crocuta > Crocuta crocuta. Next base: position 852,643 of record NW_027529429.1, on the reverse strand, counting down.
TGTAAGAATTCATAGGCACACATTCCATTAACTATCCAAGTGATGTCATCACAAGTCATGTAGTGTCTGGATTCCACTATACATTTGTGAAATACTAAGAATTAAAAAGGCAAATAATGTCTTAGTATTGCTATGAATCTAGTTTTGATCCTTGATCTTATATATTCCCTGGAAGGAGTCTCCAGACCACACTCTGAGAACGATTTTTTTAGTGTATCTCCCTTTATCTTCTGTGGTTCTCTTCTCTGCCTTTCTCCCTGTTTCTCTCCCCACCACTCTGTCCCATTTGCTGTTGCCTGTACATCACCCCCATTTCCATGGGCTGACACATGTTTATGTGCACATGTACTTCTCTGCAGATGGGGACCCATCAGGAGCCTTCGTCCTAGACCTAGCTTCTGGGGAGTTTGGCACCATGAGGCCACTAGACCGAGAGGTGGAGCCAGCATTCCAGCTGCAGATAGAGGCCCGGGATGGAGGCCAGCCAGCTCTCAGTGCCACTCTGCTTGTGACAGTGACAGTGCTGGATGCCAATGATCATGCTCCAGCCTTCCCTGTGCCTGCCTACTCTGTGGAGGTGCCTGAGGATGCACCTGCAGGGACTCTGTTGCTGCAGCTACAGGCTCATGACCCCGATGCTGGGGCCAATGGCCGTGTGACCTACTACCTGGGTGCAGGTGCAGCAGGCGCCTTCCTGTTGGAGCCTAGCTCTGGGGAATTGCGCACAGCCACAGCTCTAGACAGAGAGCAGTGTCCCAGCTATGCCTTTTCTGTGACTGCAGTGGATGGTGCAGCAGCTGGGCCCCTGAGCACCACGGTACCTGTCACCATCACAGTGCGTGATGTCAATGACCATGCACCCACCTTTCCTACCAGTCCCCTAAGGCTGCGCCTGCCACGCCCAGGCCCCAGTCTCAGCACCCCAAAGCTGCCTCTGGCCACTCTACGAGCTGAAGACCGTGATGCTGGTGCCAATGCTTCCATTCTATACCGGCTGGCAGGCACACCACCGCCTGGCACCACTGTGGACTCTTACACTGGTGAAATACGTGTGGCCCGCTCCCCTGGAGCCCTGGGTCCCCGGGATCGTGTCCTCTTCATCGTGGCCACCGACCTTGGCCGTCCAGCTCGCTCTGCCACTGGTGTGGTCATTGTTGGGCTGCAGGGGGAGTCTGAGCGTGGACCCCGCTTTCCTCGGGCTAGTAGTGAAGCTGTGCTCCGTGAGAATGCACCCCCAGGTGGGTCCCCAACAATGTCTCCCAGCTTTGTATCCCTGGATGAGCTGGCGTTACTTACTGAAAATGTCTCCTAAACTCCCTTAGCTCACTGTCCAACCAATACCGTCCTCTCTGCAGGGACTCTCATTGTCTCCCCCAAGGCTGTCCATGCAGGGGGCTCAAATGGACCGATCACCTATAGCATTCTCAGTGGGAATGAGAGAGGGACTTTCTCCATCCAGCCTAGTACAGGTAAGGGGCAGGAGCAGGGGCTCTGTGAGAGAACAGGCTCCTGGGGAAGGTCCTTTCTGGGCCCGAGAGGCTCTGGTTGTGGAAGGGCTGCCCTTGAGGAAGGGTCTCACCAAGGCAGGCTCCAGGGCAGGCAAGGGCTGTCCATGATGCTTTCTTTCCTCTCCCCCCTCCCCCCTCCAGGAGCTATCACAGTTCGCTCAGCAGAGGGGCTGGACTTCGAGGCAAGCCCACGACTACGACTAGTGCTGCAAGCAGAGAGCGGGGGAGCCTTTGCTTTCTCCGTGCTGACCCTAACCCTGCAAGATGCCAATGACAATGCTCCCCGCTTCCTGCGGCCCCACTATGTGGCCTTCCTGCCTGAGTCCAGACCCTTGGAGGGACCCCTGCTGCAGGTGTGGGGTGTGATGGGAAGATGGGGGGCAGGGCTGGCCGGACTTGTCTGTGGCTAGCTCAGTGCCAGCAGCCTCCTCCTCCCACCAGGTGGAGGCAGATGACCTGGACCAAGGGCCCAGTGGACAGATCTCTTACAGTCTGGCCGCATCTCAGCCAGCACGGGGATTGTTCCATGTAGACCCAGCCACGGGCACTATAACTACCACAGCCATCCTGGACCGTGAGATCTGGGCTGAAACACGGTAAAGCTTGGCTCTGTAGACTCCCAACACCCCACCCTGGGTCTGTCCAGCTTCAAGCCCTGCCCTGAATCCCCCCTCAATTCCTGGGCCACATCCTGAGTCCCCAAGACCTCCAGCCTGTTGGGAGTCCTCCTAGCCCTGCCCAGGATTTTCCCTTTTCCCCAGGCCCCACTCTTGATTGTGCTCTGTGTCCAGGCTGGTACTGATGGCCACAGACAGAGGAAGCCCAGCCCTGGTGGGCTCAGCTACCCTGACGGTGATGGTCATCGACACCAATGATAATCGCCCTACCATCCCCCAGCCGTGGGAGCTCCGAGTGTCAGAAGGTGAGGGCTGGGTAAAGTGAGAGGTACAAAGGGTGGTAGGGCAGTACAACACCCTACCCTGGGGCTCCAGGGGTGTCTGGGACCATGCCAGACACACATGTCCTATGTATTACAGATACGCTCTTGGGCTCAGAGATTGCACAGGTAACAGGGAATGATGTGGATTCAGGACCGGTGCTATGGTATGTGCTGAGCCCATCTGGACCCCAGGATCCCTTCAGCATAGGTCGCTATGGAGGCCGTCTCTCACTCACGGGCCCCCTGGACTTTGAGCACTGTGACCGCTACCACCTACAACTGCTGGCACATGACGGGCCTCACGAGGGCCATGCTAACCTCACAGTGTTTGTGGAGGATGTCAATGACAATGCACCTGCCTTCTCGCAGAGCCTCTACCAGGTATTGATGCCCCTAGATGTTCCCACACCCAGGCCCAGTGTTGTTCACGCTGGAAGGAAGTGACATGGCTAGAAGNGACGGGGGTGGGGGGGAAGGGGGGGTGGAGCTGGATGTTGGAACTGACCTGAGGATGGAGCCCTGGGCTTGGGAGGGTCCTGTCTCGAACCAGCCTTCCATGTCCTAGGAACTGTGTCTAGGTACTTCATCCTGTGTCCAGAAATGGAGGAAGGTGAGCAGTTTGATTATCCAGTATGGGCTTCAAGCTGAGCCCAAGCAGGGCTTATGGGATCAGGCTCCAGAACATAGGCTAAGTGGGCAGTAGGGCAGTGGGAAGCTTGGCCATAAACACTTGTCCTCACCCCTCAGGTGACACTGCTTGAACACACACCCCCAGGCAGTGCCATTCTCTCCGTCTCTGCCACTGACCGGGATTCAGGTGCCAATGGTCACATTTCCTACCACCTGGCTTCCCCTGCTGAGGGCTTCAGTGTTGACCCCAACAATGGTACGTCCTTCCTGGGATCTGACCCCTTATTTTTGACCGTGATGGGCCCTATTTTGACCTCATTCCTAGAATTTCTTGCCTGAACTCAACTCCTGGATCTCTGACCCAGGGAGAAAATTTTCCCCTCCGTAGTCTCTATTTTAAGCCCTGTTCTGACTGCATGTCTAGAAGCCATTTCCTGAATCCTGGAGACCATTCCACAAACTCCCAGCACAGGCCATTCCCTGGAGTCTGACTTTCAAGGCCATATCCTAGGCCCCAAAGCATCACCCCTTTGCTCACCTACAGTCTCTGCTGAATGCATATTTCTCTCCATCCCCTTCTCATCTCAGGGACCTTGTTCACAACAGTGGGAACAGTGGCGTTGGGCCATGAGGGGCCAGGAGTGGTAGATGTGGTGCTGGAAGCACGAGATCATGGAAGGCCAGGCCGGGCAGCACGAGCCACAGTGCATGTGCAGCTGCAGGACCAGAATGACCACACCCCTAGCTTCACATTGCCACACTATCGTGTGGCTGTGACTGAAGATCTGCCCCCTGGTTCCACCCTGCTCACCTTGGAGGCCACAGATGCTGACGGAAGCCGCACTCATGCCACCGTGGACTATAGCATCGTCAGTGGCAACCGGGGCCGAGTTTTCCAGCTGGAACCCCGGCTGGCTGAGGCTGGGGAAGGTGGTGGACTAGGTCCCCGGGCACTGGGCTGCCTGGTGTTGCTTGAACCTCTAGACTTTGAAAGCCTAACCCAGTACAACTTAACTGTGGCTGCAGCTGACCGGGGCCAGCCACCTCGCAGTTCAGCTGTGCCTGTCACTGTCACTGTGCTGGATGTCAATGACAACCCACCTGTCTTCACTCGAGCATCCTATCGCATGGCAGTTCCTGAGGACACACCCGTTGGAGCCGAACTGCTGCACGTGGAGGCCTCTGACGCTGACCCAGGTCCTCATGGCCTCGTGCGTTTCACGCTCAGCTCAGGTGACCCCTCTGGGCAATTTGAGCTGGATGAGAGTTCAGGTGCCTTGCGACTTGCCCGCCCCTTAGACTGTGAGACCCAGGCTCGACATCAGCTTGTAGTGCAGGCTGCCGACCCTGCTGGGGCACATTTCGCTCTGGCACCAGTGACCATTGAAGTCCAGGATGTGAATGACCATGCCCCAGTCTTCCCTTTGAGCTTGCTCAGCACCAGCCTGGCAGAGAACCAGCCTCCAGGCACTCTTGTGACCACTCTGCACGCAATTGATGGGGATGCTGGGGCTTTTGGGAGGCTCCACTACAGCCTGTTGGAGGCTGGGCCAGGGCCTGAGGGCCGTGAGGCATTTGCACTGAACAGCTCAACAGGAGAGTTGCGGGCACGAGTGGCCTTCGACTATGAGCACACGGGAAGCTTCCAGTTGCTGGTGGGTGCTGCCGACGCTGGGAATCTCTCCGCCTCGGTCACTGTGTCAGTGCTGGTGACTGGGGAGGATGAGTATGACCCGGTATTCCTGGCTCCAGCCTTTCACTTCCAGGTGCCAGAAGGTGCCCGGCGTGGCTACAGCTTGGGTCATGTGCAGGCCACAGATGAGGATGGAGGTGCTGATGGCCTGGTGCTCTATTCCCTTGCCACCTCTTCCCCCTATTTTGGTATCAACCAGACTACAGGTGCTCTATACCTTCGAGTGGACAGTCGGGCACCAGGCAGTGGGACAGGCACTTCTGGGAGTGGAGGCCGGACACGACGTGAGGCACCACGGGAGCTGAGGCTTGAGGTAGTGGCACGGGGGCCTCTGCCTGGTTCCCGGAGTGCCACGGTGCCTGTGACCGTGGATATCACCCACACTGCACTGGGCCTGGCACCTGACCTCAACCTGCTATTGGTGGGGGCTGTGGCAGCCTCCCTGGGAGTTGTGGTGGTGCTTGCAATAGCAGCGCTGGTCCTGGGGCTGGTGCGGGCCCGTAGCCGCAAGGCTGAGGCAGCCCCTGGTCCAATGTCACAGGCGGCGCCCCTGGCCAGTGGTTCTCTGCAGAAGCTAGGCCGAGAGCTGCCCAGCCCACCACCCTCGGAGCACCTCTATCACCAGACTCTCCCCAGCTATGGTGGGCCAGGTGCTGGAGGACCCTACCCCCGTGGTGGCTCCCTGGACCCTTCACACTCAAGTGGCAGAGGCTCAGCAGAAGCTGCAGAGGATGACGAGATCCGCATGATCAATGAATTCCCACGTGTGGCCAGTGTGGCTTCTTCCTTGGCTGCCCGTGGCCCCGACTCAGGCATCCAGCAGGATGCAGATGGGCTGAGTGACACATCCTGTGAGCCACCTGCCCCTGATACCTGGTATAAGGGCCGCAAGGCAGGGCTGCTGCTGCCAGGTGCAGGAGCCACTCTGTACCGAGAAGAGGGCCCACCAGCCACTGCCACAGCCTTCCTGGGGGGCTGCGGCCTGAGCCCTGCACCCACCGGGGACTATGGCTTCCCAGCAGATGGCAAGCCATGTGTGGCAGGTGCACTGACGGCCATTGTGGCTGGTGAGGAGGAGCTCCGTGGCAGCTATAACTGGGACTACCTGCTGAGCTGGTGCCCTCAGTTCCAGCCGCTGGCCAGTGTCTTCACAGAAATTGCCCGGCTCAAGGATGAGGCTCGGCCATGTCCCCCGGCTCCCCGTATTGACCCACCACCCCTCATCACTGCTGTGGCCCACCCAGGAGCCAAGTCTGTGCCCCCCAAGCCAGCCAGCACGGCTGCAACCCGGGCCATCTTCCCACCAGCCTCTCACCGTTCCCCCATCAGCCATGAAGGCTCCCTGTCCTCAGCTGCCATGTCCCCCAGCTTCTCACCCTCACTGTCTCCTCTGGCTGCTCGCTCACCTGTTGTCTCTCCATTTGGGGTGGCCCAGGGGCCCTCAGCCTCAGCACTCAGCCAAGAGTCTGGCCTGGAGCCACCTGATGACACAGAGCTGCACATCTAGCTGTGGCCCAGGCTGGGCCCTGACCTGGGATGCGCACAGTGTCCCCAATGCAGGCCCCATCTGAGCCTGCCCTGGGCAGCCTCGGACCACGATTGGCCACAGGGGAGGCTAGCTCCCCATCCTAAACTCCTCCAGTGGCGGCAGGTCCCACATCTCACCCTGGCCCCATCAGAGCACCAGTGCCACAGAGGCCCTGTTCAGCACTGACCGGGGCCAGGTCCGATGTGGGGAGAAATCTGAAGGAGGCAGCAGCCCTGGGTTCTCAGTGAGGGCTTCCTGCCCTGTGCCAGCACCTTGAGGTGGAGCTGAGACTTTATTTATTGGGGGGTAGGGAGGATGGGGGGAGGTCCCTCCAACCTGTTTGGGCCCAGCTTCTTTGGGTTCCACTGACATCCCTGCCCCTGCCCAGAACCAAGTGCCAATTCTCACTCTGGAGCCTTAATAAACTGCAGTTTGTATCCAGTGTCCGGCTGTACTCTGTGGGGGCTGTCAGGATTGGGGATGCTTGTAAGGCACCTGATACATTGTGGACACCTCAGCAGGCACAGAGGGGTATTGGATACAGGGACATCTCAGGTGGGGATAGGACTAGGAGCCGGGGCCTAGCTTGAGGCTGACTATCACATCTCTGCACTTGGCAGTGACCTAGAGATGTGGCAGTGACCTAGAGAGGGATTGGCTGGATGGGGAGAGATCTTGGGGATGACCAGCTCTAGGCCTGAGGGTGCACATGTAATAAGAGCTCGTGTTTGTTGAACCTTTTCCACATCAGGTTCTCTGCTGACCAGTGTTTCTGCTTTACCACTGCGAATTTTCACTGCAACCTATGAGACAGAGCACTCTATGATAACTTTCATATTCTAAATGAAGCCTAGGCTCCAAGAGATTGGGTGGCTTTCCTGATACCATATAGCTAAGCAGGAACCCTTGTCTGTGGGTCCGTGCCCCCCCCATACCAGGCCCTCTCTTCAGCACTGCCCTCTACCCTATGATGAGTGCTGACTGGACTCTGACAGTAGCAGAGAGCCCTGGACTTACGCAGTGCTCATTGGGCCAGGGAGGAAGGATCCTGGTGGCAGCTCCACCCATTCCCCAGCATTCAGGACCACCCCTTTAAGGGAGGAGCCAGCACAGTCACTAGTTTCTAGGCAGATGCCTGGTGATGGACTATTAGCGCTCATGTGATCTGTCACATGACAGAGGATCTCCAGAAAGGCAGAATGAGACTCCGAGCCTGGTGAGAATTAGGGGCCCCTGGGAGGAGGGGATCATATTGGAGGGAGTATGTGTTGGAGGGTGGGAACACAGTGGCAGTCAGCTCCTACTCAAACCCACCTGCCGCCTCTGCAGCCTCCTAGGGCTCCTTGTCCTCTTCGTCACTGGTAAATGCAGTCACAGCCCGGAGCCTGACCAACAGCGGACGTGAGTTGACTTAGCATAGACCGTCCCCTTCCCGATGCCCTGTTTTGCGCCCACTGTCTTCGTCCCAGCCTCCCTGAACCCCTTACCAGCTCCTGGTATCCACTGCAAAGTCTTATCCCCAGTTGCCGGGCTCAATCCCTGATCATTCACTTCCTATGAGCCATACCTACCTCTAGGATCCTACCCCAAGTTTCAGCCTCTAGTCCTGAATCTTCCATCCCCACACTAACAAAAACCATGTTCCTGACTCTTGACCCTGCAGGTTGCCCCCGGGCTGGGTGTCCCTGGGCCGTGTAGACTCTGAGGAAGAGCTGAGTCTCACTTTTGCCCTGAGACAGCAGAACGTGGAAAGATTATCCGAGCTGGTACAGGCTGTATCGGATCCCAGCTCTCCTCATTACGGTGCCTATTGGGACTGGGGCTGGGATGTGGGATGCAATGGAGGGACCCAGGGCTGGGCTGAGCATGGGATGGTGCACATAATGTCAGGGTCATGCTCTGTGTGCCTGGGGAGGTGGTGATATAGGGCAACTGAATAGCAGTGGCTCTCGTTGAAAAGTTTCCAAATTAAAAAAAGTGAACTGGAACTAAACTGTCCAAAACTCACTCAAATTCTTTCCCCAAAAACTTTCCACTGTGTTCGTCAGGCTAGAAACCTGAAAATTAAGAGCACAGTCTGTGTGATCAAATCTGGATTCAGATTCTAACTCTACTACTTAGGGGCTACCAGGCAGATGGGGAAGTAGAATGCAGTACAGATAGGTACCCATCAACTCAAATTCCTTACCCACCCTCACATCCATGCCCATTTCTTCCTCCAGTCAGACTCGAAGGCTGTCAGTTCAGCTCTGAAAGAGCCTCATCCACTTCTTACCATTGCTTGTTACCGCCAATTCATTTGTTAATTCTTGCATGCAGACTGCTGCCCCGTCCCCTGAGCTGTCTGCTGTCCCCTGAGCTGTCTGCCGTCTCTTCCCCTCCACCCAACTCCCCACCGTGCTCCCTACTCTGCTCTAAAACAGTGTTCTGCTCCAGTGGTCATGGTGGATAGTATCCCTCCCCTGCATGAAGCCCTTCATGGTGGGGACCGGGGGGAGGAGTGGTGTTTGTGAGGGGGTAGTCTCAGATTTACCCCGGAGCTATGTGCCTGGTGCCATGCAGGAAAATAGTGACTCACCATCACGTTAAGCTTAAAGTCAACAACTATGAAGACTGGAACTAAATTAGGTGTCATCTTATAATTGGTTCTGAAAACTTTGAGAACTTTTACTGGAAATAAACTTAAAATGGAAAATTTCAATTTCTTAACCTCATTTGTTGGTTATGATCATGGCAGTACATGCTCTGATGCAGCATTTGCAAACTTCTGACCTTTAGGGTAAATCCATATTTCTGACCATGGCATTCTGAGTCTCCATAGCCTTTTCTTCTCCTGGCCCCCATATATAGCTTGCACCTGCACAGCCTGCCTTTTTGCTAGAAAGTTCTCACCTGTCCCTCAAGGCCCTGTTCCAGTTTCCCTGGGAAGCCCCAATGTCTTCTGATCGAAGTCCAAAAAGGGCACTTGGAAAAGCAATGAAAGAAGGCAAGATCTTGTACTGAATCTCTGCAGGAAAATACCTGACCCTAGAGGATGTGGCTGAACTGGTCCGGCCATCCCCACTGACCTTCCGCACAGTCCAAAAATGGCTCTTGGCAGCTGGAGCCCGGAACTGCCACTCAGTGACCACACAGGACTTTCTGACTTGCTGGCTGAGTGTCCGGTGAGGGAATGATTGCCCCACAGAGGGTACCAACCATCCTATCAGGGAGACACGTCACCCCAATGGGAGAGAACTGAGACCTGTGGNGGGTATTTGGGTGAGAGCTAACACATGGGGAGACAAACAACGAACAGTGATGCTCAGACAGCCTCCTCTGCTCTGGTCCATGCTTTCTGACCTCTGCTCTCTGATCTCTGACCTCCAGACAGGCAGAACTGCTGCTCTCTGGGGCTGAGTTTCATCGCTATGTGGGGGGACCTGGAGAGATCCATGTTATAAGGTCCCCACGTCCATACCAGCTCCCGAAGGCCTTGGCCCCGCATGTGGACTTTGGTAACACCCAGTGGGTCTGGTTGGGGTTGAAGTAGGTAGAGTCAGGGGCTGGAAAAGTTTAGGTGCTATGGGGGGCTTGGGCTGGGGTCAGTGTTAATGTGGTGGTTGGAGTCTAAAAGATCTCCTCCTCAAGGCTGACTCCTCCCCACAGTTGGGGGGCTGCACCGCTTTCCTCCCACGTCATCCCTGAGGCAACGTCCTGAGCCACAGGCATCAGGGACTGTTGGCCTGCACTTTGGGGTGACCCCATCCGTGATCCGTCAGCGATACAACTTGACAGCACAAGACGTGGGCTCTGGCACAACCAACAACAGCCAAGCCTGTGCCCAGGTGAGCTGTGCAGAGAGCTCCAGGGGCCTCACACCCTGCCCAAGGTGCCTCCCCAGCGTGGCGCTTGCTCTCTGACTCCACCCCTGGGTTCTCACCCCGTATCCTGTGATCTGGAACAGTGTCCCCTGACTTTGGGGCCACATCCTCTGACCCATGATATCTGCTCTGACTCCTTTTGTAGTTTCTGGAGCAGTATTTCCATGACTCAGACCTGGCTGAGTTCATGCGCCTCTTTGGTGGGAACTTTGCACACCAAGCGTCAGTAGCCCGTGTGGTCGGACAACAGGGCCGGGGCCGGGCTGGGATCGAGGCCAGTCTAGACGTGGAGTACCTGATGAGTGCCGGCGCCAACATCTCTACCTGGGTCTACAGTAGCCCTGGTACTGCCAAGGGGACTGGTTGGTGGGGAGGTGGAGGGTGGAGAGTGTTGATCACTACTCCCTCAAGGGAATCCCATGAAGGAGAGGGCGATCCTGACACCCTCCTAAATGACTGCCCTTGTGCTCTCCCCCGCCTCCCAAATCCAGGCCGCCACGAGTCACAGGAGCCCTTCCTGGAGTGGCTCCTGCTGCTCAGTAATGAGTCAGCCCTGCCACATGTGCACACTGTGAGCTATGGAGATGATGAGGACTCTCTCAGCAGCGCCTATATCCAGCGGGTCAACACCGAGTTCATGAAGGCGGCCGCTCGGGGTCTCACTGTGCTCTTTGCGTCAGGTGACCTCCCGCTCTAAACGTAGACCCTACCTCAGCCCAGGAGTTTTGACCTCACAGGGACTCTTGTAATCTCTGATTTATAATCTGAACTCAACAGGGACCATTGATCTGACCTCTAAACTCAGAACTCTTGCAGTAATAACTACCTCTTTAATTTCTTCTCTGACATCTGAACCCACATACCAAGCTCTAACCAATTAATCTGAGTGCTAAATTTGGTCTTTGTCCCAGGTGACAGTGGGGCTGGGTGTTGGTCTGTCTCGGGAAGACACCAGTTCCGTCCCAGCTTCCCGGCCTCTAGGTAAGCACCCCAGCCCACCCTTACTTGTGACCACCAATCTTCTATCTATGACTTCATGATCTGGAACCTTTGCCTTGGTCCCACCAGTGCTCCTGCAGCTCAGCCCTCAGTTCTTCCTATAGGTCTAGGTCCCACCATGGCTCCTGAGCAGAACACAGCTCCCAGTATTCCTCTTCCTCAGTTCCCAAGCATTTTAGTAGAAGATTTGGTGAATGTGCTGTAGAGAACAGTGTGCACCATCACCTCAGGCCATGACTTGAGGGTGCAAAACCTCTTAGTCTTCCCCATGTACATGTTTACCCCCAGAGTCCAGCACCTCTAGCAAGACCCAGCCCATACTTACCCATCCCACACATTTTGGGAACCCCTAAAAACTGAGTGCTATCTTTTGCTCTCAGCCCCTATGTCACCACGGTGGGAGGCACATCCTTCCAGAATCCATTCAGAGTCACAAATGAGATCGTTGACTATATCAGTGGTGGTGGCTTCAGCAATGTGTTCCCGCAGCCTTCATACCAGGTGTGTATGCATATTTGTGTGGATGGATGGATGGGAGGGAGCCTCAGTTCAGCAGACAATACTTACTCAACAACACCTTTCAGGAGGAAGCTGTAGCCCAGTTCCTGAGTTCCAGTCCTCATTTACCACCATCCAGTTACTTCAATGCCAGTGGCCGTGCCTACCCAGATGTGGCTGCGCTCTCTGATGGCTACTGGGTGGTCAGCAACAGCGTGCCCATTCCTTGGGTGTCTGGCACCTCGGTAAGAATCAGCCTGGCTCCAAACCACCACTCAGGAACCATTCTCACCCTCTACAAAGACCTTGCACCCAGAACCCCTGACTCTGCAGAGACCTCTGATCCTTTCAGACATTCCTTCCTCCAGTCCAATCCCTCTGAACCCCTAACCTCTACTCCCACCCTCACTCTTGCAGGCCTCTACTCCAGTGTTTGGTGGGCTACTATCCCTGATAAACGAACATAGAATCCTCAGCGGCCGCGCCCCTCTTGGCTTTCTCAACCCAAGGCTCTATAAGCAGCGTGGAGCGGGACTCTTTGATGTAAGTATGGAAGGGAAGGGTGTGGACATTTTCAGGAATATGGGGAGTGCAAAGATGAACCTGAAGGCTGTTCTGATGGGGTTCTGAAATGTGAATACAAGGTAAGGGGGCTTATTCTGTTAGTAATGCTATGAGCAGGCCAAGATCTGATGCCCACCTTCTCCCTAGGTAACCCATGGCTGCCATGAATCCTGTCTGAATGAAGAGGTGCAGGGTCAGGGTTTCTGCTCTGGCCCTGGCTGGGATCCTGTGACAGGCTGGGGAACACCCAACTTCCCAGCTCTCCTGAAGACATTAATCAACCCTTGACCTGTCTTCCACCCCACAGCTGGTGGCTCCGTCCCTTATTCCGCACTGTTGGAAGCCCTGCTGAACCATCAACCGTTGACTGCTGCAAACAATTTCTCTCTCTAACCCTGAAATGCTCTGAGCTTGACTTGACTCCCAACCTTACCCTGTTCCATCATGCTCAGGTCTCCCTACTCCTGCCTCATGTTCTGATTAAGATGCTATTACCAATATTGTTACAGATGTTATAACCAGTACTGTTATAACCTACCCCATCCAAACCCCCCTCCTATTTCTTCTTTCTCTTTTCAACCAAGCTTTTTCAAACAGTTGTCTGTGCTTTCTGTGTATACTTTCACTTTATGTTCTCTCAGTTCATTGCAATGAGACCTAGGCTCTCACTTTTACACTCTTTCCTCCCCTGGCGGTGACAAACAATGGTTGTCCTGCTGCTTCATCCAGTGCACACTTCCCAGCCTTTGCTTTATGGGCTCTCTGTCATAGCTTTTCTCACTCTACCCAATGTTCCCTGGAACAAATCAATCACCTGGTATCCACAGCTGTCACCATCTGACAAAATCAGACTTTATATCCGACAGTGATTGATACCTCAAATGCAAGTTGTGTAATACTCAATACTTTATCTCCCTCTTTTCCCAATTCCAGACTGTTCTCTTGTGTTCCTTCTTGGTAAATGATACTATGCTTCTTCCAACCAGGCCAGAAACCTAAGTGTTATCCTAGACTTCCATCTCTTTCACCTCCTCCTCCCCATGACCACTGTCAATCAATAACTCCTACTGACTTTACCTCTTAAATATATCTTTAGTAAGCCACAAGTCCTGCCAGTTATATTGCCTAACTATATCCAGAACTCATCTACTTCTCTCCATCTCCACTGCTATTACATTAGCTTAGAGCCATATTCTCTCCCCCTCCAAATTGTTCGGAGACCCTTGCAAAAAGTGTCCTTACTTCCTGCCCATCCATGGTCCACAGAACCATTTTCCCAGAATAAAATGCAAATCCCATCAGGTTATTTACTTAAGACCCTTCAAAGGTCACTGATTAAATTAGGGCTTTTTCCTATGACTCACAAACCTGATCCTTTCCTTGCTATTTGTTCTTGAGTAACAAATTGTTTACCCTCCTTGCTCTCCCTGCGCCCCCCCGCCCCGCTCCACTTTCACTTTTGCTCAAGATATTCTGTACCCTTAACATGAACCCAGACTCCCTTTAACTGATTGGTTTCCAGGATTCTTTTAAGACTCAGCTCAGAAGTCATCTCCTCCTGCGAACCTTTTGGCTCCCTGAAGTTAGTTGATTTGGGTATAGCAGAAAAATTTTAGCTTTTTTGAAACCAAATCTGTTTGATTCTTGGTTCTGATGTAGACTACAAGAGAGCTTTGGGCAAGTAAGTTGATCTCCCTGAATCTTTTCTCTAGTCTGTTAAGTGGGGATATCACTATCTGCCTCTCACAATAATCAGGGAATAATTAAGTGGAATAAAGTTGATAGAGTGCCTGACACAAAGAAGTAGGCAGCAGATGTTAGTGCCCTTCCTCCCTTGCACCGCATACTATGTCTACCTCTAGTACTGTTAACACCAACATAGTATTGAAAATCCTTGTTTACCTGTTTGCCTCCCTTTCCAAGATAGAACCTTGTCTTACTTAACTTTGTATTTCCAGGCCCTAGCTCAGTTTTGGCAATTTGGAATTAAATAAATGTTGCGTTGAAAACCCCACCCTCACTCGCTGTGATTTTGCATATGCGGTTTACTCAAGCTGAAATAGTTCCCTCCCCATCTACAGCAGCACTATGCGCTCTCCTGTGGCCCTCACTTCTCTGGGTAGCTGGAGGGGAGTGGGGCTTGCTTTCCAACCAGTAAAGGGCTGAGTAAGGGAACTAGAAAGGATGCAGACTGGCAGGCAATCCATTGTCGAGGGGTGTCCCAAAGCGGTCTTTAAGCTCCAGGTTGCAAGAGTAGTCCCAGACCTGCAGAAGAGCGTACTCGACATTCACAGTTTCTGTCCCTACGAGTAAAGCCGGATGAGAAGCGGCCTGTCTGCGACTGACAACTAGTATGCCGCGGGCCCTCGAGACACCAAACATGGCGTGGGAGGGGCCAGGCGCGAGGCGTGTGACGTAACCCCTGGTGTGTGCGTAACGTGAGCGGAAGCGGAAGCGGCTCTGTTCGCC
>NW_027529429.1:747668-837691 GCF_008692635.1 Crocuta crocuta | reverse complement strand
GCCAGCCCCGTGGGGAAGGCAGGGGGACCTGGGGCTGGAGCTGCGGCAGGGGGCACAGGACCCGTGGCGGCGCGGGCCGGGGAGCCGGCCGAGCGGCGGGGGGGGGGTGAGGACTGGGACGGGTGAGGGCAGCGCCTAGGGCTGGGCCCAATAGTGGGTGAGGGCAGAGGGTTTGAGGCTGACCTATCTGGGGCCCCGCGCCTCCCACCTCCGTGTCTCAGTTTGCTGGTTCTCCTCCAGCTCCGGTGTCGGCGGGCGGCGCGGCACCCCCGGAGGGGGCCATGTCTAACGGGGTTTACGTGCTGCCGAGCGCGGCCAACGGAGACGTGAAGCCGGTGGTGTCCAGCACGCCTCTGGTGGACTTCCTGATGCAGCTGGAGGATTACACGCCTACGGTGGGCTTCCTGCCTGAACAAGGCTATTGGCCCGCTGTCAGGCCAACTTTCCGCTACGCCACCTGGATTTCCAGCTTCCTTTTGTACTTGCTTCCCTGCTAGCTCTTTGATTTGTCCCCTCTGCCCACCCAAACTGTGAGCTTCCTGAAAGCCAGGCCTGCCCACCCATTTCCCTCACCCTCTCAGCCCTGTACTGCACAGGGCGAACGCTGACCGTCGTCTCATTGATCTCTCAGATCCCAGACGCAGTGACTGGTTACTACCTGAACCGCGCTGGCTTTGAGGCCTCGGACCCACGCATGTGAGTACAGTCTGGGCAGGTTAGAGCCTTGGGTGCTTGTGTGGAGTTTATTGCCCCATCTCTTTCTCACACCAGTTTTTTCTCTCTAGAATTCGGCTCATCTCCCTAGCTGCCCAGAAATTCATCTCAGATATTGCCAACGATGCCCTACAGCACTGCAAAATGAAGGGCACGGCTTCTGGCAGCTCCCGAAGCAAGAGCAAGGTGTGAGGGGAGGCTCATTGAATCAGTAATTACCTCCCATGGCATCGGAGGCTTAATTTATCCTGAAACTCCTTTGGGGAAACTAAGCCCTAGGGGAGGTAAAAGACCTACTCAGGGTTACCCACCTGGGTTTGAAATCTGGGATTCCTTTGCTCAGCTGGTGCTCTTCCCTCTTCCCTCAGGACCGCAAGTACACTCTAACCATGGAGGACTTGACCCCTGCCCTCAGCGAGTATGGCATCAATGTGAAGAAGCCGCACTACTTCACCTGAGCCACCCAACCTAAATGTACTTGTCTGTCCCCTTGTCCCCACACCAGCCTGTTTTCATAATAAACTTTATTGTGACAGGCAGGGCTGGTCCCTCCCATGCCGGGAGATACCGTGTGGCAAGTGACAAAGCTCTGAGCCTAGCCCCTTTGGGGGCTGCAGTGGTAGGGATGGGGGCAGAGGGATGGGCCCCATGGCTGGGGTAGTACCATGACTGGAGGCAGGGGAGGCAACCAGAGGCCTGCTGCTTTGGGGAGACACACTCCCCTAACCGTGTCCTGACACCTCTGGAGTTTAGGCAAGGACTTTCCATCTCTACTTGTCCTGCATCTTCTCCAGGATGGGCACAATCATGTCAAACTTGGGCCGCTTAGCAGGGTCTTCATTCATGCAGATCTTCATGAGCTTACACACATGAGGGGAAATGCCTGGTGGGATAGTAGGCCGAAGGCCTTCCAGTGCCACCTGCAAATACAGGGAAAAACAAAATGGGTCTCAGGACTTGAATGTCCTGTGGGGAGAAGCCTCTAGTCTTCAGGACAGGATTACTGTATATTCGAACAAAAATGGGAAGAGCCCAGCCCTGCTATAGTAATTGTCACTACCACCACCATTCCTCCGGCACCAGTGCATACAGTTGTGCTCTTACCTTCATTCCAATCTCCATGTTGGAGAGGTCAGCAAAGGGTACCTCCCGTGTCACCAGTTCCCACAGAAGCACTGCAAAACTCCACATGTCTGCTGAGCGTCTGTTTGTATCTTCAGGCTTCTTCTGCAGAGCTGGAGGAACAGGACTTATCTGTTCCAGCTGCCTGTCCTGTCTCTGCCCCCTTCCATTACCACTGAGCTGGCCCCTTCTCTACCTCCCAACATGATGCCCTTACTCACCTTCAGGGGCCACCCAGGCAGGTGCATACATGCGCCCAGGGCATTGGAAGGAGAACTTGACGTCGGCCATGCTGATTCGGGCAGTCATGTCCTCATCAATCTGAGGAAGAGAAGATAGATATGTGGAAGGAGGTAAGTCCTATTCTAGATAGGGAAAGGGCTCTGTGAGCCTGAGCCAGGAGTGAAGTGTGACCTCACCATTACACTCCGGCTGTTGAGTGCATGTCGTGGGATGAGGGGCTCTAGAGTGTGTAGGAAGGCCATGCCCCTTGCCATGTCCAATGCAAACTTCACAGCCTGGCTCTGGTCCACAACAAAATCTAAGGAGGCAAGAGTTAGTTTGGAAAGGTTCACACACCCTGCCCCCATCCCTTGAGATTTGACATCCCCTACTCACTGGTGCCTTCATGTAATACATTGTACAGGGATCCATATGGCATCCAGTGTGTGATGAGGGTGGGGTGTGGAGCAGGTGGAGACTGACAGGCACCTAGCACTGGGAGCACATTCGGATGCGAGAAAATCCTGGAAGAAGGAGAGTATCCCTAGCTGAGATCAGCATAAAAGATCTCCGTTTGGGTGCTAGTCAGGGTTCTTCGGAACCAGCAGCTTCCCGTTTAGGCCTGGCCGCACCTGAGCCGGGGACACTCCTCATTGAAGTCCCTGCTCTTCCTTGTACTCCAGTCTCGAACCTTGAGCACCTTCATGACGATGTCGTTGCCCTGCCAACGGCCCTTCCATAGCTGGGAGACAAGTAAGGTTTAGGAGGCTTTAACTAAGGCCGCCACTTTCTTGTCCACTAACCAGAGGAAAAACTTAAAACAGGTGAAGAGCAGGTAATTATAAGGGTTGGGGAGGGAGGAGCAAGAAGAGCAGGGTCACCTCTCCAGAGTGATTCTCGTTGAGTTTCGCCAGGAAGTTGAGCTGTTTGAAGTCAATGCCGGAGTGTTTGTTCAGAGTCCCGTTTCCTGAAGGTGTGGGCAGGTCAGGTACCCAAGCTTCTCTCTAACCTAGCCCCAGGAGCTCAGGGTTATTCCCTCAACCACCCCTCCCCTTACAGCTGACTCACGGGGCCGAGTGCGGGTGGTCCCCTTCCAGAACGTGTCCTTGTATGGAATACGGTTAAGATTCTGACCCATCTTCTCTGCCCGTTCTGGGGAAGAAAAACAATTTTGGCCTTAGTTGTAGTATGGAGTGAGGAGATAGGTGGGGGGACAAGACGAGGTGCAAACTGGGGTTAGGGGACAGACCTCGGAGGAGCTCTCTCAGGGGTGCCTTGGCTTTGTCCACAGGCATCTCTCCATACTTGTTACAAATACTGACAAGAGCCCCATTGGCCACCAGGTCCTGGAATGAAAAGGTGGTTGTGATGAGGGGCCTTGCTACCTCTCTGGCAGTTACACCCAATCATGAGTACAGGCGTAGTATCAATTCTGAGTGTCATACGTTCGGCAGTACTCACAGGATGGGTTGAAGGTTCCAGAATCTCCCGTTCGGGCTCAAACTTTGCTTCCCATTCATCCCAGGGCTTGGGGCCTGAGTACTCACCTCTGCGACCTGATCTTGGCCCCAAAAACAGGCATAGTGCAGGGGCACATTCCCATGCTCATTCACTGCATTGATGTCAGCTTTATACTGCAGCAGCTGGTCCCCATAGACAAGTAGAAGAGGCAGAAGACAGTCAAATGAGAGAAGGAAGTTGAGGCATGCAAGGAGGGAGAAGAGTACACGTTAGAGTGCTTGTGACTGACTTCCTGGCACGTACAGGATGTAGGTTAGAGGGAACATTCATACATACCTTCTGCACAATATCACGGTGTCCATGACTAGCCGCCAGGTGCAGGGGGGTGTCATCCCCACGGTTCATCACATTGATTCGTGCCCCTCGCATGATCAGCATCTCAACCACAGCAGAACGGCCCTCTCGGCAGGCCCAGTGCAAGGGGGAGAAGCCATGATCGTCCCTTTAAGGACAATAACAGTGGTTATTGATCTGGAGGTGGGACGGGGGCAAAGGCTTTGGACAGGAAAAACTGATAAGTTATTCTGCATAATCTCCCTGGGAAACCCTACCTCTCCAGGACTCTGATTCTCATTCATGCCAGCAACTTCCAGAGCTATCCAACCAAGACCTTCCCCTGAGCTTCAAACCCAACCAACCAACCACCTGAAATCCCAACAAAAGCATATGATTCACCATCTTCATCATCTCCCACCAGCCTTTCTCTCATTAAATAGTAGCATTCTTCATTTGGTTTCCTCTGTATTCCTTTTGCAACATCTGTTGGTCCTTTCTGTTTCCACTGCATCTCATATATCCCCCTAATATACCATTTGTGGCACTGGGTTGTAAAAATTGAATGGGCTGTCTTGTCTGCAAGACTGAACTTCTTGAGAGAATAGATTGACAACAGGTGTTTAGTGCATGTTAATGCAAAGGAAGGGTGTCTTGGAGAAGGAAGGCCACAGCTCATGGGAAAGGGAGCAAGCTTCCTGATTGGCTCTGGTACTGAAACTTAAGATCTAAAAATGGACTGCAATGAAAATAATGTTTTGGAATGGTTTATAAGGTAAGAGAAGTTCTTTTGATAAGTCATTACTGATGAGGCAGCTATCAACCAGAATTTGGTTTGGTAAAACAGGATTCCTCTATTCAAACAATCCTGGGCCCAGCACATGAGAATGAGAGGAAAGTGAGAATGGCTTCTTTGGAAAGAAAACTATACCAGACTTTTTTCCCCTAAAGGATATGTATTTTCTAAAGTCAAAGAACTGTACAAAAAGGAAAAAAAAAACAACAAACACTTGGTGGGAGCTGGGCCTGCCTGACAGCCTGGGGCCATAAAAGGAAATTCCCTCCAGTCCCCAGCAAGGGCTCCGGTGAAGATCCAAGGGGCGGGGCAGGGGGCGGTCCGTGGTCTGGGACCGCAGCCTCCGGATGCCTTAGTGCTTTGGTCACTTCCCTTGTGGGGGCTCTAAGCACGTCCTGAAGTAGATCAGGGGTCTGGCCACTGCAGGCCACCCAGATGTCCCCCTCCCCCAGGGGATGAGAGTGAGGGGCGTGGCCTTTAACTTAATGACTTCCCTCCACAGCTGCCCTCATCGGCTCACTTAGAGATAGCCAAAAGGTTTCCTGGGAGGTAGATTTCCCCCTCCTCCTCTTCTCTGAAGGAACTGCTATCCTCTACTTAATCAGTTTTGCCTCCCTGCTCTTTAATTTGTGCCCTGGTTTATCAGCCTCCTGCAGTCTGTGGCAAGGAGAAGGCCAGAGCCTGAGGGCAAAAGTATGGGCACGAGGGTTCTGCTCACTGTCAGTCTGCCTGTCATCGCAGGGCTATGGGCTGTAATCCCAAAGAAGCCTGCAGGGAATTCACCCCACCTCATATCCAGCATTTAACCTGCTTGGGCCCCCAACGCCTATCTCCTCAAACCAGCACTAAAGCCTTCCAGTTTCACTAATACCAGCCCTTCCCCTTTTGGCACCAAAGAGTTTTTACAAGATGCAAGTCCCACTGGACAACTTCACCTAAGCCTTTATAACCCTACCAACAAAATAATAAGGGTGCTTGCTCTTTATCAGAGCATTCTTTGAAGAATTATGAAAGAATTATAGAAATTATGAAAGATTATGAAAAATGGAAAAAGTGACTTTTGGGAATTATGGAGGAATGGCATAGAGAACCAATGAAGCCTGGATGAAGATGACAGGTGATCCCTACCTGTCAAACCTGAAAAGTAAACTCTCCAAACCTGAGGGAATAAAATTTTAAAATAAAAAATCCCTAAAACCCACCACCCTGAATCATCAACACCACTACTGCTTTTCTTGCCTTTCTCAGCCAACCTTGTTTACATTCACTTTCTCTATTTCCTCACCTCCCATTCAACCTGCCACCAGGCTGCTGCCTTGAGGGCTGGCATTATGTCTGATTCTGGGCCTCTAGCACCCAGCACAGGAGGTGTTCATAGTACTTTAAATGGAGGAACCAGGTGGTGTCTGGTTTCTTCCTCCGTTTCCTTCTAAAACAGCCTTCCCAAAGATCGTCTAATGTATTATTAATTGTAAATTCAATAGTTACTTCAAAGTGCTCAAGTTCATTGACCTCTCAACAGCCTATACTACCGCTGACCATACCCCCTTCACTGAAACATTCACTTGTCTGAACTTTACTAACATATTTTCCTGTTTCACATACAACCTCCAGTGGGTCCTTTTCAGTCTTGTAGGCTCTTAATCCCTTCTCCTTCATAACCAATGTCTTCAGGTATCATCTATACATTAATATCTCCCAAATCTGTGCCTCCAAGTCAGATCTCTGCCCTGAAATCCCAATCTGCATAGCCAACAATCTACTCAACATTTCCACTTTGCTGTACAGTCACTTTAACATGTCAGAGCGGCCCTCATCATCCTTCAGTCTTGTCCAACTGCAAAAGCAACCATCATCTATCTACCCAAGTGTTCAAGCCAGAGCCCTGGTCATCATCTTTGACTTTCTCTCTCCCCACACCAGGTCTCACCAATTCTTTATCCTAAAGATTTCAAGAATCTGATCACTTTTTACTTTCTCATCTGCCCCCATTCTATTCTAAGGCATCACCACTGCTGGGATGGACTAAGCAATTCCCCCTCCACAGGGCCACCTGCTCTTCAAAAGTTATCCAAAATGACACTTAAATGAACAATCTCATCATATCACAGCAAGGTTTAAACCCTTGATCTTAGAATAATGGCCTTATAGCCTAAACATCCTTGCATGATCTGGCTGACCCTTGCAGCAGACCTTTCCAGTCTTATCTCTGTGGTTCACCACTTGTACCCAATCCTTCAGCCCACAGAAGCTCACAGAAGTCTTCTATCCTGCAGCCATATGGACCCGTAGACAATACTGAGACACACCACTCTCTGTCTTGCCTCCTAGCTTATGCCCATGCAGCTCACTGAAACTGGAAAGCTCTCTGCAGCCTCTGACTGTGAAACTGTTGTTGATGAGCAGTCAAGAGGCAGCACAGTTTTCTCTGTGGAGACCCTCTGCACCAACAGGCTGTGCTTTGCACTCTTCACACTGGGTAGGAAAGTCAGCTGCCCCCAGCCAGCGTGAGCACCCCACATCGCGAAGAGGAGCAGGTCTTTGCCCTTCTCACCCACCAGCCACCTCAGCTCACCCCTGGTTGAGGTCGTTCTCCGTGTTGTCCAGCCACAGGCGAACGGCCACCGCGTTGCCCTCCCGGCACTGAGTGAAAATGTCGTCCATAGCAGCGTCCCGGCGCTGAGTCCCCTAGATTGGGGAAGCCTGGGGATTCTGGAGGGATCCAGGGAAGGGGAGTGAACCCCGAGCTTTGTCCCCCACCGGAGATGAGTGTTTGTGTAGGGGGTGGAGGGTCCCCGGCTACCTCCCCAGCTAGTGGAGGTCTGGGAAGGAGTTGGGGAAGACGGGATGATCCCCGACTGTGCACCCTGGGCGCGAAGGACGGGCGGGTCCGGGCGAGGAAGGGTGAAATTATGGAGTAGAGTCCCCTGAAGGGGTGACAGCGAGCAAGCACTGGGACCCTACCCGCGGATAGAGCTGGGGGGAGGGGGACTTCAGGCGCCCTATACCCTGTGAGAGGGATCGGGGGTCCTTCCCGGGAGTGGCCCTCGTTTCCTACTCGGTATTCGGGCGGAGTGAAGGCTGACGGGTTGGCAGGGGTCGAGCCTTGGGAAGGGGCACGGGTGCTCCCGCACTCACCGGGACTCGGGCTGGAGGAGCCTTCTCCGGGGAACTCCCGTCCGGCCGCGCCCGCCGACCGGCCCCGCCCCTGGCCCTCTCTGGCCAGCGCGGGCCCCATCTCTCCCTCCCGCCTCCCTTGCCCTTCTAGCCAGCCGTGCCTAAACTCGATGGTTTTCGGCACCGCGTCGGGCGCTCTAGCCACCGAGACTTTCACTCTTTGGTTTCCGGCTCAGTTCCGGAGGTTCCGCGCGGTCGGTTTACTGTAGCCTAGCGCTGCACGTGGAGAGGTGTTTGGATCCCGCGACTTCGCGCGCCAGACCCGCATGTTCGAAGAGCCGGAGTGGGCCGAGGAGGCCCCAGTAGCCACGGGCCTCGGGCTTGTGGCCGCACGGCCTCGGCTTGTCTCAGCCTCACAAATCAAGGTGAGTGGCCTCGCAGGGGCACCGGGATCTGTTCCAGACGGAGAAGCTTACCCTGGTGGATCCGAGCGCTGGGACATTCCGTGTGTGTGTGTGTGTGTGTGTGTGTGTGTGTGTGTGTGTGTGTTGGGGGGCGCCTGGACCAACTGAAGATCCGACTGAGTATAAAGTTATGGAAGTTACTGAAGTGAAGAGGGTTTCTTCTTGAACAGGAAAAGCACGAGCAAAGGACCTGATGCAAGAAAGCATGTCCTGTCGTTAGGGTCACACACACTAGGGTCACACACACAATGATTCGTGGAGCATAGAGAATGAGAGGGTATGCCTTTGAAGTTGGAGAGGTAGAGAAAGTTTGCGTATTTTAAGGGTAGAGGCCAATGAAATGGCTTTAGCTGGCTAGTGATTTCCTAAGATGTGCATTTTGAGAAGGTCATTGGTTGCAGTGTGGAGATTGGATTGCGGAGAGCAAGAGTGAATGACAATAAAGGATTATCGGCACTACTATTCTAAAGAAGTGGTGCAGAGTGGATATTGAAAACCTCCAGGTTAAGTGCCTAGGACCTCCCAGTAGGACTTCAGTCCAGAAGGCCTCTCAGACAATAGACCTCCTTTAAACCTTTGCACTTGTGAAGGCTGTTGTACTTCCTCGGGCTCTTCCTACCTTTCACTCAGCCTCCAAAATGGAATTGGACTACTTTATTTCCTCCTGTTCATCTCCTCATCCCATTGCTTTAATCCATGCCACTGGTCTCCCTCCATTGGCAGCTTGTGCCTTTAGGCTTGTTCTCTACACTACAGCTAGACTTATCTTAAATGCACACGTGTGATCCTGTCACTCGTTTTCAGAAACCTCCCTAGCTTAAATAGACAGATACCAGCTGGAGGCAAAAGCCTGAGATTGAGGTTTGGGACTCCTGTTCTCTGGCCTTGGTCCTGTTGCTTGTGGTCTTACACATTCCTGGGGGAGCTCCATTTTCTCATCTGCAATTTGAAGAAAGTGAGGTAGATGGTTTCTGCTCTCCAGCCTCCCAAAGCTTGAGATGGTGACTTGAAAGTTTTCAGTCTGGCAGGCTTCATGACAAGCTAGTGAAGTTGACATGCCTCTCCACCTCTCCATTCTTATTCTCCATTGCCCCTCTATTCACCTCACCCCTGCTCTCTTCCCTTGTTTTCCCCCAGGGCTCCAAGCACCATCAGCTCTTGGCCACATTACGGGCCCTGGAGGCAGCATCTCTTCCCCAGCAGCCCCCTAGCCTGCCTGACAGTGACTCTGAGGAGGAGGTAGTGGAAAGGAAGAAGAAACGCCCCAAAAAGGCCTCATTTTCCAGTGTTTCTAATGAAGTAGGAAAGAAGAGGAAGAAGAAATGTCAAAAACAGGGCTCACCTAGCAGTGACTCTGAAGAAAACGAAGTAGAAAGGAAGAAAAAGTGCCTCGAAGGGATTTTCAATGCCAGTGTCTCTGCTGAAAAAGAGAAAAGGAAGAGGAAATGCCAGAAACAGGTCCACCCCAACCCTGCCCAGCACCTGGACAATGATGACCAAACAGGTACTAATGGATGTGTACATGTGTGTGGGACAGGAGGGAGATCAACTGATCCTAATACATGACAGAAGTTACCTGCCACCATTAGGTTTGGGATTAGGCGATAAGAAGTACTTTCGTGCAGGCCACAGTCCCTTTCTCAAGGATAGGGGTATGGCCAGGATGATTGCCAAACTTATGAATTCAGGGGATCTTACCCCAAATATGCTTCCCCATCTCCCTCCCTTCAGGTCCCAAAGCTTGGAAGAGTAGTGCTACAAATGACCTATCCAAGCCAAGTGCTGGGACCACTTCTGCCAACCACCCGCATACCTTGAGTCGCAAACAGTGGCGGAACCGGCAAAAGAACAAACGTAGACATAAGAACAAGTTTCGGCCACCTCAGCCACCAGACCAGGCTCCAGCCACAGCCCCCACAGAGGTGACAGAGGTGCCTCCTGACCCCAGTCCGCACAGCCATGAGGATCGGGCCGGGGCTCTGCGAGCCCGCATGGCACAACGGCTGGATGGTGCCCGATTTCGTTACCTCAACGAACAGCTATACTCAGGGCCTAGCAGGGCTGCACAACGTCTCTTCCAGGAAGACCCCGAGGCCTTTCTCCTCTACCATCGCGGCTTCCAGAGCCAAGTTAAGAAGTGGCCACTGCAGCCAGTGGACCGCATCGCCAGGGATCTTCGCCAGCGGTGAATGGGGGTTGGGCACTCTGAGCAGTGTGGGTCAGTCATGGCTCAGACTAGATCAGTGAGTGATCCCTCCCCTCCACTCCCAGGCCTGCGTCCCTGGTGGTAGCTGACTTCGGCTGCGGGGACTGCCGCCTGGCTTCAAGTATCCGGAACCCTGTCCACTGCTTTGACTTGGCCTCTCTGGACCCCAGGGTCACTGTGTGTGACATGGCCCAGGTAAACCCCCTTTTCCTCTCTGTATCTGACCCGTGTTCTAGACCCAGCCTCTGTGTGCTAATCTCTAATACTCCCTCTCTGCCCTGCTTGCCCATCCTGGTGTCAGGCCCTAGCACTCAGTGCTAGATTTCTCCTTCCCACATTGTGTACTTTATATAGTTCTCCCACTCTCCACAGGTGCCTCTGGAGGATGAGTCTGTGGATGTGGCTGTGTTTTGCCTTTCACTGATGGGAACCAACATCAGGGATTTCCTAGAGGAGGCAAACCGAGTGCTGAAGCCAGGGTAGGAGCTCTCAGGACACGGATGCATGTATATGTGCACATGCCTATGTCTGCGCATTTACATAGAACTTTTTACCCTTCTCAGGGGTCTCCTGAAAGTGGCTGAAGTCAGTAGCCGTTTTGAAGATGTTCGGACTTTTCTGGGGGCTGTGACCAAACTGGGCTTCAAAGTCATTTCCAAGGTGAGGAGCCCAAGAAATCTCACTGTTTTTGTCTCATGTGGTCCTTTTTTAGAGTAATAGCATTCAGGAGGAGGCTACAGGCACAGACACAGTGCCTTGAAGGCATTTGCTCCTTGAAGGCATGACACATGGGAGAGCCCTGGAAGCTTTCTGAGTGAGGGTGGGACATGGACAGAGGTATTTTGAGGAGCTTGGGTGAGGATTCAGAGCTCACTAGGTCTTTTCTGCCCCTAGGACCTTACCAACAGCCACTTCTTCCTGTTTGACTTTGAAAAGACCGGGCCTCCTCGGGTAGGGCCCAAGGCTCAACTCACAGGCCTGAAGCTTCAGCCATGTCTCTACAAGCGCAGGTGACCTCTGGGGCCCCCTTGAAAGGGGAGGCAAGTCTCGAACTCCAGGCTCAGAACTCTGAAGACTGTATCCAGCCAGGCTCTCTCTGACCCAGGAATGAGTCCATCCCTTCCTCCATCCAAAGAACAAAGTGTGATAACCCCCTGGTTCAGCCTTGCTCTAATGAAGGCTTCTTGGTTCCAAGAATCATAAAGTCACTTGGGCTAGCTAATAAATAAGGAGTTTATTGTGACAAGAGTGTTTGGGAATTAGGGATCCTCTAAATGTCATGGGAACTAGGTGGTTTGGAATCCAAGGCATCTCTGGGTTTGGTTCCTCTTTCCATCTTTCAGGAGCCACGTGGACTTTCTGTCCTGGCATCTCTACTCTTTTCTGATTTTCCATCTGCTGAGGAAGTCTACAGCCAGAGCTGGGTACATAGGAGGTACTCAATAAACTGTAGGTATGACAGTTACCTTACATAGTAAGTAAGCCTTACTATTTTCTGAAGACCTTCCCTAGGTAGGGTTGGAGGTTGAAAAGAATGGATTTGTTGACGGAGAAAGACTCTGGGAGAGCTCAGGATAGGGCTTTCAATAGGCTTTACTTCATAGAGTCTTTAGAGATTATTGGTAAGATTCTGATCTGTCCTTGGAGGGGGATGGTGAGGAACCTGGATCTCTTCATAAATAACAACTGGTTGATGCCATAGTAGGGTGGGGGTTTGGGCTGTCCCTTGGCAGAAGGGTCTCTTTTTTGTTTTTGCCTTGCAGTAGGCCCAGATCAGCATGTCCTGGGATGGCTATGGGCAAAGAAGGCCGGTGCTGGAAAAAGATGAACTGGGATGGTAGACCTTTGGCTTCTCCCAGAGGGCATCTGCTGTGGATCCAGATATAAAGATACATCCTCTTTACCTGTTTCAATGAGCAAACACTGAGCATGCCCAATGGGACACAGCTTCCATTGCTCTGAGCCAGTCGGTACCTCCACTAGGAGATGGAGGCTCTGAGGTAGGCCGTCGGCCAGAAGACATGTTTGGAGGCTAGGCTGTGAACCATTCAACATACTGTACTGTGTCTTCCCACATGCTTTTCTCTCTGCCAAATACTCGTCTGACTGGCAGAGTCGTATTCATTCTTCCAAATAGCCTTGCTGTGCCCTACTCCACCCTTTCCAAAGCAGAATTAATTTCTTCATCTGTACTCTCTAAACTGGATTGTGATGGCTTTGTGCATTAGGTTGTAGTCTTCTTGAGTCATATTTATTTTTGTATTCCCAGAGCTTGTTGCTGAGGTGATAAGGCATAGTAGGGTCCATTTGAGTGGAACTGAGGAGAGCAGGATGTTGCAGGAACTCAAGTTCAGGGCACAGGATGTGGGCACTGAGGACTAGGGACAATGGAAGTAGTAGGCAGATGGGAGAACTTGAGCAGGTAGAACCGGGGCGGGGGTGGTGGGGGGAGTGTTGAGGGTTGGTGACAGAGAGGAATCTGAACTGAGCCTCTGGTTTCTTGCTTGAACAACTATTTGAGCTGGTGCTGCCATTCAAAGTGTTGGGTTTCAGGTACCTGCTAGGTGTTCATTTGGAAGAGGGATGTAAAAGTGCCAGGAGAGAGCTGGCTAGCATTTGGGAATCAGCAGTCATCAGGTGGTAATTCAAGTCATAAGAATAGGTGAGATATCCAGAGTAAGGTAGTGAGAAGAGAAGATGGCTCAGAATAAAACAGAGGAACATTTAACAGATGGGCAAAGGCAAACGGACCATTAAAGGTGACAAGATGAGAAAGTTAGGCCAGAAATGGAGGAGTAAAACCAGAAGTGGATGCTTTCAATATGAAAGGAAGGGATAGGGAGGTTGTCAGCTGTCATATGCTCTTGCAAGATCTGTTAAAATCAGTGGCCTGGGTGGCTCCGTCAGTTAAGTGTCTGACTCTTGGTATCGGCTCAGGTCATGATCTCACAGTTTGTGAGATTGAGCCCCACTTCAGGCTCTGTGCTGATGGTGAGGTGCTGTTTGGGATTCTCTCTCTCTTCCCTCCCCTGCTTGTATCCATTCTCTCTCTCAAAATAAACATTAAAAGAAATTTTAGAGTGAAGTCAGATTGCAATGACATGCAGATTACTGAATAACATTGAGGGCCTGTGTGTTTATGTGATATCATTCATGACCTTATGGTTGCACCAGCCAGCCCAGTGGTGTAGTCATCTCTGCCTACCCCAGGAGTCTAGGTGTAGCTGCGGGAAAAATGAGAAATGAGTACTAAGGGATCATCCAGTGTTGAAACCTTGCCATGCAGTGGAAATGAAAGGAAAGTGAACATAAATGTTAAAAAGGGAAAAAAAACCTTAAATAAACATTAAATTTTAAAAAATGCTCTCTGTCTCAAAAATAAATAAATGTTTAAAAAGTTTTTAAAAAACAGGGGCACCTGAGTGGCTCAATTGGTAAGTGTCCAACTTTGGCTCAGGTCATGATTTCACGGTTCATGAGTTCGAGCCCCACATTAGGCTCTGTGCTGACAGCTAGCTCAGAGCCTGGAGCCTGCTTCAGATTCTGTGTCTCCCTCCCTCTCTCTCCTGGTCACACTCTGTCTCTCAAAAATAAATAAACATGAAAAATCTTTTTTTTTTTTTTTTTCCAATTTAAAAAAGAATTTGAAAACAAGCAAAGGCATTTCACACCATTCAGAAGTAACTGATTGCTATCCTGGACTGTGGAATTTTGTAGAAGAGGTAGGAGAGTGAAGACATGAGTGGGTCGTTGCACTGGGAGTCATTAAACAAGCCACCTGGGCAGTTGGGAGGCAGTGGTCAGAAATTGGAATACTTGAGTTATTAATGTTGGAAGCACAGCAGCTCTAGGTGACAGCTGAGTCTAAAACGAAGCCACGTGGGTCAGTGCCAGAGAGGCATGTGAGGGAGGTTGCCCCTCAGATAATGGACTGAGGACTTGGGTATTATGGGAAGTTCTTGTCTGCACGGACTTTGAAGTTCTCCGGGATGATGGTAGAAGTTGGCATGGAACAGGTGCCAACCTCTTGAGGGAGAGGGCAGACCCCAGAGATCTGCAAAGTGACTGGGATGCTAGAATTCAGAAGTACGGGGGGTGTGGACTGCCTACTAGAGAGACTTCCCATTGTGGGGGTGATGTAAGGCTGGTGAGTGGAGCTAGCTGACACCCTCACAATCCTCTCCAGTTTGTCAGGATTCACTGCAGATTACTGGGGAAACGACTATTATAACAGCTGCATAGGGCAGGAGCCTCAGGGTGAAGGGGAGGCAGGCCATCAAATCCAAGGAGGGGCTCTTGGCTGGCTCAGTCAGCTACGTGTCTGACTCTTGATTTCTGCTCAGGTTATGATCTCACAGTTTGTGAGATTGAGCCCCATGTCGGGCTCTGCACTGACAGCATGGAGCCAGCTTGAGATTTCTCTCTTCTGTCTCTCCCTCTCTCTCTCTCTCTCTGTCTCCTTTCTCTGTCCACTCTCTGTCCCTACTCTGCATGTGCTTTCTGTCTTTCAAAATAAATAAACATGAAATCCAAGGAAAGTGTTGGAGTAGCAGGCATCTCACTGTGGGACACATATCACATCACCTTCCCTGCCTGTATTCTTTCCCAAATGTTTATATTCCTAGATCTTGGTTAATTTTCCCTGTTTTCATTATGTTCAGCAGTACAGCTGGGGTCTGCCTTTCTCCTTTCTCTGTTTTTCTCCCAGAAAATAATTTGGATTCTTTGCCTAGTGTGGCTCCATTCACCCAAGTAGATCTCTCTTTGGGTCTGATTCAGGCCTTGGGCCCCCACAGCTCAGCCCAGCCCCGCCAGTGTCTCCATCAGTTGCTCTGATTCTGAAAGCAGGACTACGCTGAACCTGAACTGGGGCCTCCCAGCTCCATCATCAGCTTCAGGAGAAGCTCTTATGAAAGCCCAAGTTCCTGGGCTTCAGTGTTTAATGTTGAAAGTCTAGACTGAAGAGAGACAACAGTGCATATTTTCATAAGAAATAACAGAGTGTCAGGCCTTCAAAGAACAAACTATAGTTTAACAATTTGAGAACATATTAAAGGAAGGGCAGGAGTAGTAAGAGGTAAGTGGGAGGGAGTTGCTGTACCACCCACGGCAGTGTTAGAATCACCTGGAAGGCTTAGTATAATGCAGATTGCCAAGCCCTCCCCGCAATTTCTGATTGAGGAGATCAGGATAGGGTTAGAGAAGTGCTATTCTGATTGCTCTGGTTTTTCACAGTGAAGCAGGAAGCAGCGCTGAGAGTAGCAGTGAACGGGTTGGAGTTCTGAGGTGAGGAGAACATGAATATCCTTGAGAGTAAGAGGGAATGAACAAATGGGGGAAATAGAGTATGCTTGCTGGTGGTATTCATTGCATGCTTAAGGGTCAGGGTCAGAAAGAGGATGCATGGGAAGAGACGGTAGGATTGCTTTGTAGGGAGCTTGTTGTGAGACAGCACACCTGGACTGTCAGGACCTGCCCCTCACATCAGCTCTGACTGCAGACTCTACTGGGACCCTTCAGGAAGCTTGAGGTATTTATTCTTTGGACCGGCTGGCTGGCCGAGGAATGATGAGCCTGGAGTCTTACTCCTTCCCTGGGAATGTAGAGGGCAAGCGGAGCTCACTGACTGGTTCCGTGGTGGGGCCCAGGGAGTGTTGCAGCTTTTGCACGGGCCTGCGTTCCCAGAAGTTGCTGTAGCAAGTGATGCATGTGTGTATCTTGTGCACCTTGCTGGAGGGAAGGAAGGGTGGGGTGGTCTTGGGCCCTGTCCAGTGGACCATTTGAGGAGGCAAGGAGACCTCAGCACAAAGAAGTGAGGAGTGTGCCATGTGGGCTGAGGGAGTTGCTAGAGACCACCCACTAATGCTCCACCCCCTAATGCCTGACTCCTCCAGGGTCAAGGGGACAGCAAGGATGTCCCTTTGAATATCCACCAGGGGGCACCTGGGTGGTTTAGTTGGTTAAGCATCCGACTTCTCAGGTCATGGTCTCCAGATTTGTGAGTTCAAGCCTCATACTGGGCTCTGTGCTGACAGCTCAGAGCCTGGAGCCTGCTTTGGATTCTGTCTCCCTCTCTCTGCCCCTCCCCCACTCGTGCTCTGTCTCTCAAAAATAAACATTTAAAATAAATAAATAAATATCTGCCAGGCCCCTAGGGCACAGAATCACCTCGTCCAGCAGGAACCTTGTCCCCTTTCTCACCCCTTTCCTTCTCTGCAGCTGTTAGGTAGAGAGGAGGTGAGTGCAGAGAACAGACTATTCTCCTCCCCAGCTCAGGCTCCTTGAAACAGTAAGTGGGGTAGAGCTGGGAGAGAAAGATGGTTAAAGCTCCAATGGGTGCATATCATTTCTTGTTACCTAGTTTTAGACATTCTAATTGCTTGAGATCGAGAGGGGGTGAGAAGAGCGGAGAGCACAAGATTATTCCTCTCCCCAGCTCAGGCTCCTTGAGACATAGGAAGTGGGGCAGAGCTGGGAGGGAAAGACGGTTAAAGCTCCAGTGGGTGCACATTATTTATTGTTACCTAGGGTTAGGCATTCTAATTGCTTGAGATTGCGTAGGATCATTAACTAAGAATGAGCTGAAATGTCACGGGCTTGCTGCAGCTTCCCTCCACAGCAGGGAAAGGGTGTCCCTAAATGAAAATGGTTTGGAGGGGTGGTGAGAGACCAGAATAAGCTTGGGTTTAGATGGCAGTCTGTGCCTTGTGCTTACTCAGCATGCCTTTGAGAGGTTTCTTGCTGCTGCAGTTTTTGGTGTGCTCCAGCTTTTGTTCCTGTAGCAGTCCTATGGGAACACAGTTCCAAGGGAAACAACATGATCTTGGCAGAGACACAGCTTAGCTCCAAACACTCAGCTGTTTACATAAACGCACAGAGCCCTTGACGACTTTTCACAGAGACCCGCAATTAGTGTTTTTTGGTTCCTAGGTGGTCCTCCTTCCCAAGTGACTTCTCAGACTGGCCATCTACTTCTAGGATATTCAACTACTGTAGCAATTGCCTTACTGGTCTAATTCCTTCACTCCTGCCCCCAAATCAATTCGTTTCCCACACAGCCAAGTGAGGTTTTTAAAATGTAAATCAGATATGTCGTTTCTCTGCTTAAAATCCTTCAATGGGTTCTCAGTACTCAGAACAAAAGACAGACTTGCTCCCAGGCCCTGTGTGATCTTGCCCAGGCCTTGCTCTGCAGCTGCATCTTAACCCACTCCTTCCTTACAAGACTCCAGCCTTTCTTTTCATTCTTTTCATTCCTCAAGCTGTTCCTGCCGGGTCTTTACATATGCTGCTCCACCTTTTTACAGTACTTTTTGTGATGAGCTCATATTCATCTTCCAGATCTTCACACCAATATCTGTTTCTTCTGGGGAAGAAACTGGCTAGATGCTCACCAAAATGTCCTTTTCATGGACACATAGTTAAACTATGTTTCCCAGCTCCTTGTGTCAAGGCGGGATTATGTGAATTGTCTTCACCAATGAAAAGTAAGTAGAAGTAATGCTTTACTACCAGACCAAGGCAATTAAAGAGTGGATGAGCCTTCTCCACATTCTCCCATCCCCTCTTCTCCCTTCCTGGGTGAGCTTGAAGCACGTGTTTTAAAGACTATGGGGGGAGTCATAGCATACAGTAAATCATTGCTTGGAGGAAATCTGCTTGACCAAGAACATCCACATTGGACTTTTCAGCAAAAATAAACCTCTAATGCATTAAGTTACTGAGCTTTAGGAAAGTTACAGAAGTTAGCATTATATACCCTGGCTAATATATCTTTTCTGGGCATCCCATCCACCTTGCTGTTGATCACAAAACCCTTTTTGTTTCCCTCAGGGTGCTTCAAACATGTAATTATCTTATCAGATGCCAGTCAACACTCCTACCTGTCCTATAACTTTGAATCTTAATTGAGGAAAAAATGCTCACGTGAGAAAGTTGCAATGCTCATTTTATCAGTTGCATTTTGACTGTGACCCAGAAAAAGAATCCCATGGAAGAACGTCCTTAACAAATTGGATTTTTCTTCTACTATAATTAGAAATCTGAAGGTAAAAAAAAAAAAAAAGAAATCTGAAGGTAGATGGCTGTTGGTGATGGTTTAGGAACTCAGGGATGTTAACCATTAAGACTTTGTTGCTCCTGGTCTCTTGATTCTAATGGTTACAAGATGATGTGTTCTTGATTAGTTGGGGACACCCTATTTACTGTTATACTTCTTGGGAGTCTGGTTGATTGTCACAGCCCCTACATTTCTGGCCTTACTTCAAGGGTCCTTCTATGTTATACTCTGGTGTAAATATGTTCCATTATTCCCTGCAACATAATTGAGGCCAATTTAAAATATGAACATTTTATTTTCTATCTTTATTTTTTTGAATTTTATTTTAAGTAGACTTCACACCAGTGTGGGGCTTGAACTCATGACCCTGAGATCAAGAGTTACAGCCTCTACCAACTGAGCCAGTCAGGGACCCCTAAAATATTCACATTTTAAAATACATTTGTCTCCCCCGCCCCTTCCCACACCTCAGTGATCTATCAGCAACTTACCCAATTTGAAACTGTTCTTCCTCCAGCCCAGTGCGGTGGGGAAACATGGTCTTTATTTCATTCATTCCTTACCTCCTCTGTCACTTAGGATTGGGATGGGGAGGAAACACTAGAGGAGGAAAAAGGAAAACATCATGTGTGCTCTACTAACACAGACACTTACTTAAATGTTGACTCTCATGTGGGGTACTGGGGTTCTCTGGAGCACCCCAGGGGGGACTTGTGCAAAGCTGGCTTTGCTTCCCTCCTTATGGTAGAGCCCACACTTCCCCTCAGCTCTTCAGCTTCTGCCCTGTCTGTGAATCCATAGTCTCCTAATGCTAACATGCTTCCCTCTGGCAGGCAGCCTTCCTAGGACAGGTCCCAACAAACACCTCAAGACTAGTTCCCTTTCAGGGATCCCACTGGAAACTCCTGCAGATTTGCCCCACCAAACACTGGCTGTGCAGCGCAGGCGGCAGCTGACCGGTCTCCCCTCGCATGCCCCAACCAGCCTGATTGATTTCTCCATGTGAGAAGCTTCTCCATGTGAGAAGCACCAATCTCTTTATGCATATGGCTCCAAACCCTCATAAGTGATTCAGCTTATATTAACTCCCAAGAGGCCTTTGCCCCAGGCTCCACCTCAGTGGCCATATGCAGATAGCTCTATTAAGTTCCTGAGTGTAGAAAGCTTTCTAGCTTGAGAATGTAATCTGAATGAATGTAAAACCTGTCCTCTCCTGGGGACACAAATGACCATAAATGGTTCTGTTACAGCCCTCCTCACTTGATTTTTAGGATGCCTTTCAGGGAGGAAAATTTCTCTATTCCTAAAAAATTCCCATCAATGCATCTTGTATTTCTCACTTCATATACAGCAGAAAGTTTGATGGTCTCTGGATCAGCTTTATTTTCTTAGAATAAATCCTATGTGGCTATATCCAGCATCTTTATTTAGAATGTGTCAGTACCTATTACCTATGGTCTTCAGTCTTGGTGTATTATCCAAAGATCTTAGACAGCTGAAAAACTCATTTAACATCCTCTTTCTTATGTACATATTCTTAGAAAATGTGAACTGCCCTATTTATATAGAGTACTACTGACAAGTAACATATTCTTACTTTCCCTCCTCCCTCAGATGTGTTTTTAATATCCAATCACATATCAATCGGGGCCATCAGAACATGCAAAGCACACTTTAAGTATTTCAAGTAAAGGGCATTTAATACAGAGAATTGATTCCAAGTGTTGGAATGCTGAAAGAATAGGTAGAAGTTGCTGAAATTCAAAAACTAACTGGAGAAATCCGAGAGCATCCTAAATCCTGGGAAAACAAACAGGAAGAAGTGTAATCACCAGAAATCAGCTCAGAGAAGAACCGCCCTTTTGACTCATACTCAGATCTTTGTGGGGAAAGCTCCTTCTACATACCTAGTGCTTGGACCTCTGAGGAAGGGCATGACTGCCTGTCTGCTGCTACAATCTGACAGGTGCGGCAAATGTGGCAAAACTGCTGCCCAGTGCAGAAGCAGCTAGAAGCTGGAGCCAGCTGCTTGCAGCTGAAGTAATGAGATAGCAGCTGGAAAACAGGAATGAACGCCCTTCTTCCCCTCTCTCACTTTTGGGTTCCCATTAGGACATCCCAATGACAGGACCTAATGAAACCAGCTGTCAGTAGATTCTGGGAAATAGAGTTTGCAGAATCCCAGCTGCAGCAACACAGAGTGTGTGTAAAGGGGTGGGGAGTAGGCATGGAGGGAGATCTGTAGAGGCCAGGATCCCTAAGAAAATAGGTAAATAAGGGATACACTCCACTAACTGCTCTTATGCATATCTTGTTGCTTCTGTCAGCTGTGGAGTGTTCCAGGGTATACATCCAGCAGAGTAAATGTATCCATTCACTTGGTTACTTCAAATTCTTTGCTACCTGGAGAAATTAAAATTCCTAGAGCTAGGGTTCTGAGTAAAAACTATATTCCATCAATTCAATGTGCTCATGTGAGGTTTGGGAGGCAAAGGACATCTTCCTGCTGCTTGGCTGTTGCTACTGGAGAGCAGGCTTGTCTAGATGTTGGGCTTTCTGCAGCAGCATTCCCATTGGTTGATGCCAAGGACAAAGTAAGGATGCCTACTGTAATAATGGCTCAAATTCAACATGGGACAGAGGTTCAACAGGCAAAATACAACCTCCTCTCTGACACTATGAGTTTGGCTCTAACAAAGTGTGGTTAAGAAAAAAATGTACTGGGAAGATATCAGTAAGTAATTCACAGAACTCATGAGAAGTCCAGGGAGCAAGGCTTCGAAAACAAACATGGACCAACTGCAGAATCAAAGGTCATACTTCAGAGAATCTGTTTAGGATGGCACTACCGGCACCATGGCTGCTAGACTTTTTGTGTTTTTTGTTGCTACTTAGATGGATGCTGCTAACTGAGTTAATCCTCCTGAACTTGTGGCCCTATTTTAGGATTGGCCCATGAAAGTCCTCTCTCCTGGTCCATTATTTTGTTTCTTTTATTCCTTATTTGCTCTTTTTTCCTCACTCCCACAATATGCTTATTGTGTGTCCCTAGATACATATGTATCTTTAGCAACATGTGTGGCTTTGGTATATATGTTGTGGCAGGGACTTGGCAGCTGTTCCTCACACCCATTTTCTTCTTCCTGGGAAATCAGCTGGACTGTTTCCAGCTTCCCTTATACTTTATGGTGGCCATGTGATTGAATCTAGCCAGTTGGATGGCAGTGTAACTAATGTATGCTACTTGCAGACTTGGGTCCTTACATTTTCCTATACACTGGTCCCCATGTCAATCCACTTCGGCTGACTTGATGAATTTTTTGGCCATATGACCTTGAAAGGTACATGTAGAACATGATGGAGGCAAAAGATGGAGGGACCCTAGATCCCTGAATGACACTTGGAGGAGAACCACCTGTTTGGACTTCACTTGAGTGAGAAGTCATTTTCTTTATGGTTGAACCATTACACACTTGAGGGTTTGTTGTTATAGCAACTATCAGTCTTTTTTTAAAATTATTCTTAGTTGAACATATCAGAAAATTAAGCAAAACACGTACCCATATAGAAAAGTAAATGAAACCAAAATGTTTGACCGATGGTTTTATCATGGGCTGGCCCTATTGTAACCACCATCCAAATTGAGAAAGCCTCAGCACCCAGAAGCCTTTATGCTACCTCCCAAACATCAACCACTTGTTTCTCTTAACCATTAAAGTTACCACCATCCTGACTCTCATGACATTAATTTCCTTGCATTCCTTTGTGGTCTTATTAGTTAGGCATTGCAATATTGTGATTTATAATAAAGAATTTATATTTGGTCTTCATCCCATTTCTAGCACAGAGCTTCTAAAACCCTTAGGATTTCCTAAGCCATGACAGCCAGAAATAGTCTATTGTTAGGTTAATGAGATGACTTTAGGAATGCCCCTAGGATGGAAGGTTTGCCTTCTGCATCTATTCCACCTGGATGTTTAGCTGTATTTCTTTACTATATCCTTTTATAATAAGCTGGCAAATGTAAGTAAACTTTTTCTGAGTTCTGTGAACCACTCTAGGAAATTAATTGAATCCCAGGAGTGGGAGTGAAAGAGGGTTATTGGAACCTCCAGTCTATAGTCAGTTGGTTAGAAGCACAGGTTGACAACCTGGACTTGGAACTAGCATCTGAAATGAGGGAAGAGGGCAGTTGTATAGGACTGAGCCCTGAGTCTGTGGAATCTGATGCTGTCTCAGGGCAGATAGTGTCAGAATTAAGATGAGTGGTAGAACACCCTACTGGTGTCTGAGAAAATTGTTTCTTGGTGTGGGGACCTTCCTGCAGGGTGGAATTGGGTACTCAGACCCTTTTTAAAGCATCTGTACCTAAATAGTACATATTTTCATGTGCCTGGCCTTTTCACTCAACATTAAGTTTGTGGGACTCATCCATGTGGTTGAATAAAAATGAATTTCATTCACTGTTACTACTATAGAAGTATCCTGTTCTGTGAGTAAATTACAGTTGTAAACCACAATAGATTGATTCAACTGCATAGGTACATTTGAGTGGTATATCAATCAGAATGGGCTGTGCCATGCTGCAGGAAATGAAAATCCAGAATGTTAATGTCTTAACTCCACAGAGGATAATTTCTTACTATTGCTAGAGGTAGGGACTGCTCATAGTCACTCAGGGACCCTAGCTAATGGAATACATGCTTCCAAAATCACCAGGAAAGAGAAGGGAATGAGGGAGATCACTCCCTGGCATCAAGAGTTTCAGCCCTTTTTGCCCCTGTGGAATTGGCCAAAACAAATGACCTTGCCATGTAGAACTCCGTAGTTGGTGAGAAAATACACTCCTATTGTGTGCTCAGGGGTAAGGCAAACAAGGTTGGTGAACTGCCTAACAAACAGTTTGTGGTCCCTGCAAATAACGCTATGAACAACCTAGGAGATCTA
Organism: Crocuta crocuta; assembly: GCF_008692635.1. NCBI lineage: Eukaryota > Metazoa > Chordata > Mammalia > Carnivora > Hyaenidae > Crocuta > Crocuta crocuta. The sequence continues at coordinate 814,250 of NW_027529429.1, read as the reverse complement.
TTACTACGTTCAAGGGAAGTGATGTTGGCGGAAGTCCTTATCTCATTCTCAAACTTGAAAGAAAAGCTTTCAGTATTTCATCATTGGGTATGATATTTGCAGTGAGGTTCTGATTAGTGGTTATCAGATTAATGATGTGCTTATCTGTTTGCTATTATTTTTATCGTGAATTGGACTTCAAATTTTGTCAAATGCTGCTTCTGAATTGAGATGATCATATATATGTATATATGTATATATGTATATATTTTTAAACATGAGTGCCCATTCTCAGCACTTTTTTTTAAATGTTTTATTTATTTCTGAGAGAGAGAGAGAGAGAGAGAGAAGCAGCATGAGCAGGGGAGGGTCAGAGACAGAAGGAGATACAGAATCCGAAGCAGGCTCTAGGCTCTGAGCTAGCTGTCAGCACAGAGCCCGACATGGGGCTTGAACCCACGGACCGGGAGATCATGGCCTAAGCTGAAGTTAGATGCTTAACTGACTGAGCCGCCAAGGTGCCCCCATATATATGTATACTTTTAAATTTTGTTCAGTGTAGCAAGTAATAGATTCATTTTCATATGTGAAATCAACCTTAGATTTTTAGAATAAAATCATCTAAGTTGATTATTATTCTCCTTATGTATTGCTGAAATCATTTTGGTAATATTTTGCCTAGGACTTTTGCAGCTATGCTCATGAGTGAACATAAATGATATTTTCCTATGGATCTTTCTTTTCTCAACACAATGCTTTTAAGTGCTTTACATGTTGCTATATGTACCTTTAACTCACTTTTCCTCCTCTTCAGATGCTCTAAGAGCTTCCCATCTCACTCATAACATAGTCCAGAGTTCTTATTGTAGCCTAAAAGGCCCTGTGTTTTCTGGATTCTAGTTATCTAACATTCACTCCCTTTACTGATGCCTTTTCAGAGACATCGTCTATCTTTCTATTTCTTGAATATTCTCAGCATGCCTTCCCCTCAGGGTCATTGTGCATCTATATGGAATGTTATTTCCACGATATCTACCTAGCTCACATAGGCACTTCATTCAAATCTCTGTTGAAATGTCAGCTTATATAGTTCCCTCTCTACTGCTATGCCACACTTAGATTTTCTTCAAGGAACTTATCATCACCTTTTACATTGCATATTTATTTGTTTATATGATTATTTTGTATTTCTCCACACTAGAATGTAAGTTCCAAGACAGCAGGGACTTGGTCTGTTTTATTCAGTACTGCACCCCTAGGATCTTGGACTTACTTGCCTCTGATGTCTGTTTAGTGTTCCAAAGTGTCTGTTTAGAACATTTAACATATCCATTTACCTAGCTGAAGACATTTAGAATCTGCAAATCCTGTGACCACAAAAAAAATTGAGTAAATAATTTTCTTCTANTCATTTGTCAGGCCAGTTATTCATCACTAGAAAATATAACAAAATTAACAACTATAAAACCTGAACAAAATATAAACCAAAGAACAACTATTTGAAGACACTGAAAAGTGAAGAAAAGCAGGTAAGAACCAGAGGAGAATTTACCCTTAAAAGACTTCAACTGCAATAGATAAAAATTATGATTTTGTGGTCTTTGCCTGAAAGTCTTTCCCAGTCCCACAGCATCTACCAGTTCCAAAGGCAGAAAACCATAGCCATACTGGCTCAAAATAGACAGAGGACAGAGTTCAGGGCTGGTAAAGCAGCTGGAAATTTAAGAGCAGAAATCCTGGAAGTGAGAGAGTGGCATGAGGGGTGAAACCAAATATGAACATAATCTCTGCCCAAACCTTTGCATGACTGCTAAAATACACATATAGAGGAGACTTAGGGGGACTTAACACATAAAAATGGCAAAGTCTGGAGAAGAGTCTTCCCCTGAATGACAGAGGTGCACTGTGTGAGATGTGCAAATTTCCTGCTTTTTGGCTGAATGCATTCCTCAATTTATGTCCAGCTTGGATGGCAATTGAAGTGTCAGAGGACAGGGTTTGATAATGGAGAGCAGCTGGAAATTTAAAAGGGAAACCCCAGAAGCAAAAGGGCTATAGAGGAAGTGGGCCCAAAAATCTGAGCCAAAATCTGCCCAGATCTTTGGTCAGTAACTAAACTGTAAATGTGCAGGTGAGATGCTCTAGACCATGCTTAAAAAAAAAAAAAAAAAAAAAAAAGCAAGCTTCTGCTAGAAGCTGAAAAATAAAAATAAGCAGAGACATCTACTGATATACAACACAGGAAATAAAAAATTTGCAATTTAGGCCGACTCCCATCCCAAAATGCCTGCTATAACACCACCAATACTGTAACAGAATGAAAACTTACTACAACATATTATCCATAATAACCAGCTTTTAACCAAAATGACCAGACATACAAATAAACAGAAAATTATAATCCTGTTATAAAAACATGAAATTATAGACAATCATTTATATTCAGGGTAAAAGACATTCAATAGAAATTAACTCCAGGAGGCACAGATATTGGATTTAGCTGTCAGATACTTCAAAGTAGCTGTTACTAGTTCATTCAAGCAATGAAAGGAAATATATGTATAAGAAACTAAAGGAAAGTATGGCCTCAATGAATATACAGATGAGGAACCTTGCCAGAGACAGAAACTACTAAAAGGAACCAAATGGAAATTCTAGAATTGAAAAGTATAAATAACTAAAAGTGAAAAGAAAAGGACAATACAAATTACTCAGTTGGAGTAACCAAGAAAATAGACTGAGAGAAATGGACAGGGCCTCAGGAGCCTGTGGGACTGTAATAAAATATCTAATATTGTGTTATGAAAATCCCAGAAGGAGCCAAGAAGGCACTAAATGAAAAATAGCTGAAAACTTCCCAAACTTTGGTAAGAGACAAGAAATAGAGTGAACCGTGAACAGGATAAATATGAAAAAAAAATCCATATCAAACATATCATATTTAAGCTTCAGAAAACTAAAAAAAGTAATAAAAATATTGAAAGTGGATAAAGAAAAATGACAGCTTACTTAAAGGAGGAAAAACAATTTGATTGACAATAGATTTCTTATCAACCATGGAAGCTGTAGGGAGTGGTACAGTATTTTTCAGGTTTTGAAAGAAAAGAACTGTTAACTCTGAATATTATACCCAGTGAAAATATTCTTCAGGAATGAAGGGGACATTTGGACATTCTCAGATGAAGGAAAACTAAGAGAATTTGTCACCAGCAGACCTACCCTAAAAGAATGGTTAAAAAAGGAGTTATTTGAATGGAAAGGAAATAATAAAGAAATCTTGGAACGTAAAGAAAGATGAAAGAGCATGGTAAACAAAATATGTGCAAATTGAACTAGCTTTCATAATTCAGTTCTCTGAATTGTGTTTAATGATTGAAGCAAAAATTATAATGTCTTATGTTCTAAATATATGTAGGGGAAATATTTAAGGTAATTATAAATGGGGAAAGGTAAAGAAAGGTGAGGTTTCTATACTTATCTTGAACTGGTAAAATGACACCACCAGTAGACCATGTTGAGTAATGCGTTTATAATGCAATACATACAGCAACAACTGAGAGATATACAAATAAACTCAAAATCGTAGATAACTCAAAATAGAATTCTATTTTGATAAAAAATTAAAAAAGGGATAAAAAAGAAAACAGGCAAAAATCAGAGAGAGCAATCAGAAAAGAAAAAATGGTAACTTGCCTTCCTAACATATCAATAATTACATTTTATGTTAATGAACTGAATACACCAATAAAACAACAAAGATGGGCAGATGACTCAACTGTACTTTGTCTATGAGAAACTCAATTTAAATGTTACAGTATAGGCAAATTGAAAGTAAGAAAGTAAAAATGATTTATCATGCAAAAATTAATTAAAGCAGGAGTGTCTATATTACTATCAGAGGAGAATTTGGCAAAGACAGGGAGGGGCATTATGTAATGATAAATGAATCTGCAGCAAGAAGACATAATAATCCTAAATGTGTATATGCTGAACAACATTGTACAAAATATGTGAAGTAAACTGATGTAACAGAAAAGAGAAATTAGAGCAAACCACAATGCAGTTGGAGACTTCAACACCCCTTTCAACAACTGGTAAAATAACTAAGACAGAAAATCAACAAGTATACAAAAGGACTCAACAACACTTTGAACCAATCAATAGGATCTAACTGACATTTATAGCATATTCCACCCAAGAAAATACACATTATTTTCAACTGCTCATGGAACATATATAGGCTCTATCTTGGGCCATAAAATAAATTTTGACAGATTTATAAGAGTTGAAATCGGGTGCCTGGGTGACCCAGTCGGTTAAGCCTCCAATTTTGGCTCATGCCATGATCTCACAGTTTGTGGATTTGAGCCCCACTTTTGGCTCTGTGTTGACTGGAGCCTGCTTTGAATTCTGTGCCTCTCTCTCTCTCTCTCCTCCCCAGCTTGCACTCTGTTTTTCTCCCACTCAAAAATAAACATTAAAAAAAAAATTAAAACTCCCAAGAAAAGAAATTTCAGGGCAAGATTGTCTTACTGGGGAATTCTATCAAGTGTTTAAAGAAGAACTAACATTAATTCTAAACATCTTTTTTAGAAAATTGAAAGGAACACTTCCCAATTCAGTTTGTGAAGCTAGTATTACTCTGATATCAAAACCAGGAAGAGATGGTGTAAACAAAGAAAACTATAGAACAATATCCCTGATGAATATAATCACAAAAATCTTTAACAAAATATTAGCGAATAGAATCCAGCACTATATAAAAAAGAATTAGATGCCATCACCAAATGGAATTTATTCCAGTAATACAAAGGCTGGTTCAATAGTAGAAAATCAACGTAATTCACCACATTTAAAGGCTAAAGAAAAAAGAAAAACCACAGGACTACATTAATTGATACAGAAAAGGCATTTGACAAAATTCAACACCCATTCATGATAAAAACTAAGAAAACTAGGAATAGAGAGGAATTTGCTCAACTTCAGAAAGAATATCTCTCTTTTTTAAAATTTTTTTTGGGAGAGAGAGAGAGAGAGAACACAAATGGGGAAGGGGCAGAAAGAGATGGAGAAAGAAAAGTCCCAAGCAGGCTCCACACATTCAGCTTGGCATGATATGGGGCTTGGTCTCACACGCTGAGATCATGACCTGAGCCAAAATCAAGAGTCAGATGCTTAACTTCTGAGCCACCAGGTTCCCCAAGAATATCTCTTTTTAAAAAATCTATAGTTAACACTACACTTAACGGTGAAAAAATGGAATAGTTACCTAGAATACAAGGATTTCCGCTCTCACCACTCTTATTCAAAATAGAGCTAGAGCTAGAAGTTCTAGCTAGTGCAATAAAGTAAGAAAAGGAAATAAAAGGCATACAGATCAGAAGACTCAAACTTCCTATTTACAGCTGACATATTTGTCTATATAGAAAATTCTAAGGATCTACAAAAAATTCCTAGAATAAGTGAGTTCAGCAAGGTTATAAGATATGGGATAAACATACAAAAAAAACCCCCATGGTTTTGGGGGCGCCTGGGTGGCTCAGTCAGTTAAGCGTCTGACTTCATGATCTCACGGTTTGTGGGTTCGAGCCCCGCGTCGGGCTCTGTGCTGACAGCTAGCTCTGAGGCTAGAGCCTGTCTTCAGATTCTGTATCTCCCTCTCTCTCTGACCCTCCCCTGCTCACGCTGTCTGTATCTCTCTCTCAAAAATAAATAAACATTAAAAAAACAACCATGGTTTTGTATACTAGAAGTGAACATGTAAACAGTGAAATTAAAAATACCATTTACACTTGCTTACAAAGAAATTAAATATTTAGTTGTAAACCTAAAATACATTTATAGAACTTCTATGCTAAAAACTGTACAATGCTGATGAAAGAAGTAAAAAAATCTAAGTAGAGACCTACTATGCTTACAAATTGCAAAACATAACATGGTAAAGATATCATTTGTGTACATATATAAACCACAGAGGGTGCAATCACAAATCTCAGTGTGATTTTATGTAGTCACAGACAAGATTATTCTAAAATTTGTATGGAAAGGCAAGGGAACTAGAATAAGAAGACAGTTTTGAAAAAGAATAATAAAGTAGAAGGAATTAGTCTACCCAATTTCAAGACTTACTATATAGCTACAATCATCAAGATTGTGCTATTGGTAGAGGGAAGAATAAATGCATAAATTAGTAGAACGGAATAGGAAACCCAGAAACAGACCCACACAACGATGCCCAACTGATTTTTGACAAAGGTGCAAAAATGATTGGGTGGGAGAAAGCCTTTTCAACAAATGGAGCTGGAGAACTTGGACATCCATAGGCAAAAAATGAACCTTGACCTAGTCTCACACCTCATACAGAAATTAACTCAAATTAGATCATCGACGTAAATGTAAAGTGTAAAATAACAAAAGAACTTTAGAAAAGAAGCAGGGGAAAATCTTTGGTATCTATGGTGAGGCAGAGTTTTAAACTTGACATCAAAAGTATGATCCATAAAAGAAAATTGATAAATTGGACTTGATCGAAGCTAAATATCTTTGCTCCGTGAAAGATCCTGTTAAGAATGCTACAAAGTGGGAGAAAATATTTGCAAACTACATATCTGACAAAGGATTAGTATCTAGAATACATAAAGAACTTTCAAAATCCAAGAATAAAAAAAATGATAGCCTTAAATCTACTAAAGTTGGACTTATAATTTAAGACTTTCCTCCACAAAAACAAAACTAAAAACTCCACGGCTAGATGGCTTTATTGTCAAATTCTATCAACCATTTAAGGAAGGAAGAATTGCCAATCCAAAACAAATTCTTTTAGAAAAGTAGAGTAGGAGAGAACACATTCCAACTCACTTTGTGTGTAACCCACTAAGACTTAAACCTGGGAGCAGAATTACTAGAACATAGTAAATATACATTTTAAGTTTTTATTTTAATCACCCATTGTTCATCACAAATGCACTCCTTTATCCCCATCACCTATTTAACCCATTCCCCTACCCAGCTCCCCTCTATCAGTTACCTGTATAAAAAGTTCTCTTAGTTAAGAATCTGTTTCTTGGTTTGTCTCTTTTTTTTTTCTTTGCTTTTTTTTAAATTTCACATATGAGTGAAATCCTGTGGTATTTGTCTTTCTCTTATTTTGCTTAGCATTATACCCTCTAGATCCATCCATGTTGCAAATGACAAGGTTTCATTCTTTTTATGACTAATATTCCATTGCATTTATGTATCACCTCCTTTGTATCCATTCATTAATCGATAGGCACTTGGGTTGCTTCCATAATTTGGCTATTGTCGATAATGCTGCTATAAACATCAGAGGGGATATATCCTGTTGAATTAGTGTTTCTGTATTCTTTGAGTGAATACCTAATAGTGCAGTTGCTGGATGGTAGGATGGTTCTTTTTAACTTTCTGCGAAATCTCTAAACTGTGTTTCTACAGTGGCTGCACCAGTTTGCATTTCCACCAACAGTTCAATAGGATTCCATTTTCTCCATTTCTTCTCCAAGACTTGTTTCTTGTATTGCAGATTTTAGCCATTCTGATAGGTGTGAGGGATATCTAATTGTAGTTTTGATTTGCATTTCCCTGATAAGTGATGACGACCATCAGTTCACGTATATGTATTAGCCATCTGAATGTCTTCTTGAGAAAAATGTTAGTGTCTTTTACCCATTTTAAATTGGATTATTTGGTGGTGTGGGGGGGGTTGTTGAGTTATATAAGTTCTTTATATATTTTGAATACTAACTATCAGATGTCATTTGCAAATGTCTTCTTCCATTCTGTAGATTGCCTCTTAGTTTTGTTGTTTCCTTCACTGTGCAAAAGCTTTTTATTTTGATGTAGTCCCAATAGTTTATTTTTGCTTTTGTTTCCCTTAGCACATAGTATATTTAATTTCACCAAGTGCTGCCAGATTGCTCCCCAGAATAACTACACCAGGATAACTATCTACCAACAGTGCATGAGAATGCTTGTTTTCTGCCACACCCCCCACATTTGGTATGGTAGAGGCAATAGAAAGTTATAAGAAGAATGGATTCTAAGGACAAATGTCTGGATTCATAAACTAGCTCTACCATTTTCTGACTTTATGACCTTGGATAATTTACTGAATCTGTGTCTGTTTTTTCATCTGTAACATGGAATAATAATAGTACCTATCTTATAGATACCAGAGCTTCTTAGGCATTAGTGGGTAGAGGTGGTACTCCCCCCCCCCACATTTCAGATATTTCCCCCTATTTCTGAATAAGGATTTCAAATTAGACTGAAAAGCTACAAAAATAAGTGAGTTTCAGGTGAGTTACAGAGGAGTAATCTGTGAAATTTTTGGTCTTTGGATTATTAGTGCATACTGTGTATACAGAGCAGATTCACAAATCTCCTTACAAGTTGGGATATGCAAAAAAAATTTATCTCCTTTCTTAATTACTGGCCTGATTTTCCTCACAAGTCTCACTTCTTCCACCACTCCACTGGATAGTAGTAGAGTCTAGAAATAAATTTAGTCTCTTCAGGTTTTATTTATTTATTTATTTATTTATTTATTTATTTATTTATTTATTAAATAAATGCTCAGAAAATTCTACCTTTACTCCTCTCCAAAGTGGCATAGAAGGGAGGCCTTATGTGGCATTTTGATATTAGAAGGAAGGGGTCCCCTGGCTTAATAAAGGTTTTTGGGTGTGCGCAAGCTGGAATCTTCTGGGTATGGCTGGCCCCGTCCTATACACAGGCATTCTGCCAACATCTGCTTCTAAAGCTGATGAATTGGTGGTCTCTGCTCTCAGGGTCTTGTGCCCCTTCCTGCCACTTTGGCCTCCTCTCAACAACCCTCTTTAGTGCTTCAGACCCCAGTGATTCTCTGCCTCATATTCTATCCAGCCAAAAGGGTCTCTGTTCAGTATCCATACCATAGAGGAGTCAAGGGACACTTCTTTCTGGCCATGCCACTCTGCCCTCTTAATGCTATTTGGGTCATGGTAGGTCCACACGGAAGAGCAGTTTTTTTCTAAAGTCTCAGTAGTGAAGAGGGCAAATGCCTCCTTGCCTTTAGTACCTCAGTTTACTCCTTCATCCCAAAGTCTCAGATGAGATTGATTTTGTCTCTACTTTATCTACCCGCATCCATCAGGACAGGTTGTGACCTGTTTCTCCCTTTTGTCATGTGTCTTCTTCCTTCCTTTCAGTATTTGGGACTTTGATTTCCTAGTGGGGTTTTAATTTATCTGGTCGACAATTTCAATAGTGAAATTGTTAAATCTGTAACATAGATTTACATAGCAGTCATTGTATTTGAGCAATGCAGTAATATGGTACTTATTTTATAATCCCTCATTGATTAAGTTTAATGACTTGGCTGGACATAATTCAGGAATGAATTTCCATTGATTATATCTCAATAAGCCCAAAATTGCAAAAATAAAAAAAAGAAGAAAATCCTACATAAAAGAGAAAAAAGCTGAATTTCCATCTAGAGAATGGCATGGTTTTGTAGGAAATGTTCCGTGCTAACCAATTTTAGATGGTTGCGCCCTGCTCCCACTGGAGGATAGATAGTAGTGACGGCATATATGGATAGAGGGCAGGGTTCATTTTTCCAAAGGACTTCTTTAACACTCTGCTAATCTACTCTCTTAAAGGAACAGCCATGCCTCTGGTTGACTGTGGGAAAGAAAAGGAAACGGTTTCTGAGGAAAGTGGAATTTTTTGCTCCTGTGCTCAGCCTTTTGTTAAAGGACTTCAGTTGCATCACAGTCACTGGTGAGGGGAGGCCCCGGAAGAGGTTGTGTGCCAGTGCTCAATATATACTGCCATTTGCATTACCTCCCACCATGTAGCTCATACCTAGCCATACAGTGAGGGAAGTAGGTTGTACCTAGTGAGCTTTGGTGCTCAGGAGCAAGGAGAGGAGCCCATGTAGGTCTTTAGCTCAGCTGTACAACTAACCCAACTTTTATCAGAAAAGTTTGTCCTGGGATAGCATGCAATCAGTTAATAATAACTGAACATATCAAAGCAGAACTCTTGATTCCCTCCCCCCAGCCAATTTCCCATCTCAGTTAATGACACTATGATCCACTCAGTTAGTTGCTCAAGCCTAAATCTTAGAGCCATCCTAGATTTGTCCTCTTCCTTCACTCTTCACATCCAGTCCATCAGCAAATCCTACTGGCTTTGCCTCCAGAATATTACCTAAATCCATCAATTCTCTGCTGTTGGGACTCTAATCCAAACTCCATTATCTTCCACTATTCTTGAAGAATTCTTGAAGAATTACTTCAAGCCTCCAAATATATGTTCTTCCTTGTAACTCTCGTATTTCTTCCACCCATCCACCATAGAACAGCTAGAATGATCTTTTCAAAATCCAAATTACATCATGTCCTCTGATACCTAATACTCTCTACTAGATTCCTCATGATTTTAAAAATAAAATACAAGATCATTATCACAAAAAGGCTCTATGTGACCTACCCTTTTCGATACCTTCCATCATTTTGCATCACCCTCCCCTTGTTCACCACACTCCAGCTACATGTCCTGTCCTGCCTCAAGACCTTTGCACCTATTGAAGGCTCTATCCAGAAACTCTTCCTAGATCCTCAAATAGCTCCCTTTACAATATTTAGGAAGCATCCCTTGACCACCCAAATTATACTAACTGCTTCCCTCTAGTCATGCCTTAACACATCAACCTCCTTAATTTTTTTTATAACAGAGAAATCATCAAATTTAACTTATCCATATGTTGACCTTTTTCTTCTCTGTCTTCCTGCTTTGGAACAACCTCATAAGTGCCAGGAAGAGCACGTGACCCAGAGGAGTGCTCAATAAGTAATTGTTGAAGGCATATAAAACCTTGTATCTTAATTTGGCTTTTGTTTTTTTATGTGTATGACTCACTGGGAGGATCCATCCCTGGGAGGGGATGACTGGTAGGGCCAGAATGAGGCATTCTCAGTAATACAAGTTAAGGCTTTAAAAAATAATTTTTAGTTCTTATGTTTTCTATAAAAATATCCCTTGTGGGAAAAAAAATGTATGTGTGTGTGTGTGTGTGTGTGTGTATCCATATCCCTTGTGGATTTGCACAAGTACTGAGACCACAGTAGAAAGCTGGGCAAGGATTCAGGATCCTGTGTATTAGCCATCCTCATCTGCCTAGAGCCTTGGATACATGACCAACACTAGGCCCATCTTCCCACAGGACACCCACAACCCCCTCTCAGGTGTGCACACTAGGGTTTCCCATTGACGTGTCAATTCTCCATGTGCACACCACCCTGCACTACTAAATCTCAGAAAACTTTCATTGAATCATCCCAACTTTATTTTGGTTGAGGGCTCATGGCAGGGGTGGGCTGCACACATGGACTCTCAGTTGGTCACAGGTGGCGGGGCTGAGCTTTGTGGGCAGGGGCAGGTACATCAGGATGTTCCTACTGTGCAGCCTAGTGATGCCTAGGGGCCCTTCCAAGTACACAGGACAGGAATATACAGACAGACCGGCTGGGGATGGCAGATCATTAGCGCCCTGGGCCTGGGCGCAGACGCTGACCGGAGGCAGAGGGCTGGGCTGGCTGGAGGTGCTGTTCTGCAGGGCCCCTGCTAATGGGTCCCACTCCGCATTCCGGAGCTGTAGCCCAATCAGCAGCAGCCCCATCTCTGGAACCGTAGGATTTGGGCCGTTCACCACCTGGGGGCGCCAGAAACTTATCAGGCAAGACTAGGACAGGACCTGGGGGTATGGGGGATCCGAGCAGATGGGGCTACTGAAGGGGTAAGATCACTAAGAGGCAAGATGGGGTAGTTGCACGATGTAATCAAGGATTTGAGGGGGCGGAAGTGTAAACAGAGAGATGGAATGAAGATACCTGGAGGTGCAAAGTGTTGCTGTTTAGCTCCTGACGTTTATGGGGGAGCCCACTGAAGTCAGAGCGTTGGCATTGAGGGAGATTCGAGCTGGGCACACGCTGGTGCAGAGCGGCTGTAGCAAAGGTAGCCTCCCAACGTAGTGACAGCAGGAGGCGGCGCGGGTGGCAAAAGGCTGATAGGTGAAAGGTGCGTCCTGGTACTTGGGCGTCGACGCCCAGGTAGCGAACCAACAGCTGCCCACGGCGGGACAGCTGTCGCAGCCAATGCCAAGGCGGCTGCGGGCCGGCAGGCGCATAGGGACGCCAAGGCGGGGGTAGGCGGCCAGTCCAGAGAGCGTGGGCCACGGCTGCACAGCGCCGGGAGGCGCACGGGGTCGCACCCGTCAGCTGCTGCAACAGGCAATCAAGGTCGCTTACCACCGTGCCCGCCAGGTGGCTCAGTTCCAGCACCTCGGTCTGGAGGAAGGCCTGCAGAGGCTGTTGCCGCAGCAGCACCCACCCGGCGCCAGGCTCTTCCGGGAGGGCGGTGTCCGAGAGCAAAGCCTGCAGTGACTCCAGCCTCCGCTTGGCCTGCACTAGGCGCTGCCGCAGCCACCTTTCAGCGCGCCGCGAGCCTCCTCGAGCCGCAGGAACCCATGAGGGTAAACTCTGCTGCAGTGCGTTCAGGAGAGCGCGACTCTTGCGTCGCAACAGCCAGGCCTGGGGGCCAGCACTCAGTCCGCAGCTCTGGGGTTCAGGAGGTGTGGGCAGTAGGTGCATCTGGGCCTTGCACTCTGCCAAAGCATCCAGTTCCCCTAGCTCTTGGAGGTGGAGAGGAGGGATGAGAGATAAGATGGACTCTACCTGCCCCAGACTCAAGGGAGTAGGCCTTCCTCTGACATATAAACCACCATCCCATAACTGTGTGAATATTGCCCCCTCCTATACCTTTGAAGGATGATGATCACATTCCTGAGAGAATGGCATGACAGGCACTGTTCCCTACCCCAACACAGATACCTGGCTGGAGCTTACCTGGGCTGGGCAGCAGGGTAGCCAGCAGATACTGGGGTGTGTGTGGTTGAGCCCAGCTCCTGCTGCTGGGGCTCAGGCACGCTTGTGTTAGGCTATTCAGGGTCTCCCTGTCCTTGCTGTCTCCCACAGGACCCCCATAGAAAACTGAAGCTGAGAATGAGGTCAGAGCCCCTCAGTTCTCTCCCCTCCAGTTTCCACCACCTCCCAAACCCAAACCCAAACCTCAGTACTCCGTCCCCCACCCCTTTCAGGGCTTTCCATGGGGACAGGAAAGTTCTCACCAGCCAGCTCCTGCATGGCAGCACTGGGATTGCTAAGGCTGGACCACAGCTGGTCTTGGATCTGAAGGACCTGGGTCAGGGTTGCTTGACTCCTGGGGGAGGGGAACAGGAACCTGGGTTTCAGAACCATTAGATGCTGAGGACTCTGGTCTTTCTAGGCTAAGCTCCCAACTCATAAGGGTTCATTAGTCATTTGCACTTACCACTTCCAATACAACTTGGGTTGTTGTTGTTGTTGTTGTTGTTGTTTTGTAAGTAGGCTTCATGCCCAGCCCTGAGCCCAACACAGGGCTTGAGCTCAGGACCTTTAGATGAAGACCTGAGCTGACATCAAGAGTCAGATGCTTAACCAACTGAGCCATCCAGGTTCCCTAATACAGCTTGCTTTTTAACTGAAATTATCATATGTCCCCCATACCAGCCATCCTATTGTCTTAGGTAGAAATCTGGGAGCCTCTCTTGAATCCTCCTCCTTCCTTACTCCATATTTACTGTCTATCTCTACTATAACTACCCTAGTCCCTATCACCCATACCATGGTCTTGTCCGTTGAGACTGCCAGAGCCTCCTTTAAAATTGCTCTGCTTGCCTCCAGCCCTATCCCATCTGATCCATTTTCCACACTGCAGTCAGTCAGAGTGATCTTTCCAACAGACAACTAGGATCACATTTCTTCTCCTACCTAAAACCCTCCAGTGTCTTCCCACTGTCCTCAGGATAAAATCCAGCTCCTTGCCATGATCTTAAAGGCTCTTTACCATAAGCCTCACCTCTCCCCACTCAACCCCCAGCATGCCCACCTCAGCCACACCGAAATCTCCCTACTGCTGAGGCTGGTTCCCTCTGCTCAGAAAGGCCCTATCTCCACCTGATCTGCCTCCGCTTCCAAGACTGAATTCAAAGTTAGATCTCACTCAAAGTCCTTGGAAGAGACTTTCTTAACTCCCCCCTGCCCTCACACTTTGGTGCTGCCCAGGCATGAATTAGTCATCCTCATCCAGGATGTGGAAAATGCACAGTGTTTGCTGAGTGACTGACCAAGCAAGATGGAAGCAGTCCCTTACCAGCGCCCTCTGTGTGCCTGCAACTTTGTTCCATAGAGCTGCCGGTGTAGCAGGAGGCCATGTAGGAGAACCAGAGGCAGTGTCCTGGTTAGGGATTGCACGTGCAGTCCTTGCTGGTCTAGTTCTATGCTGTTGATCAAGACGTGGCCCAGCTCCAGAGACTGGTCCCAGAAAACAGGCATGGAGTGCTGAGTCAGTACAGCTGGGGCAGAAGGAGAGTGCTGGGTCAGCACAGCACAGGTACCATCCTCCTCCAATCTGAGAGACTATAGCAGGGAGCTCCTCACCTGGTAAGGAAGCAATAGCCTCTGCAGGCAAAATAAGCCAAAGACGAAAATCTCTGTGGACAGTGGCCACGTTCCTGCTTGCAGGCTGGGCTAGAAGCAGTTCTAACTCCAGGTCCGAGACCACTAGGGGTCAGACATGGGGCTGAGATCAATCACTGTGTAAAGGGTCAGACGCAAACTTAGGGATCAGACTTGAGGCTCAGGGTTCGGGTGTCAGATACAAGGGACAGACTTGGAGTGAGGGGATCAGCCATGAGGCCTGAGAGAGTTCAAGGTCAGGCCAGGTACTGGATAGGGTCCTAGAAGCCATCTTTAGGTAGCAGACGCACCCCTGGTTCTGTCCAACAGCCTCCACAAAGGCTGGAGCAGCTCCTTTGGCCAGTGAGGCATCAGATGACAATTTTCCAGCACCAGCCAGTGCCCTTTGTGCATAGCCCTGCATAGAGTGCTAACTGTTACTGAGACTGGGTCCCAGGCTTCAGAGCCCAGGGCAATCACCTCCAGATGCTTCTGTCCCTGAAGACCAACAGAGAGGTGGCAGAGTAACTCAAAGTGATCCTAGGTGACCCAAGGGACCCAAGGTAATGCCACAAATGACCCCCAAAGTCCCTGAGTAAGCCAGAAAGATCGATGGAAATGCTGGGAGGGACCACCATACCCCATCTCAGCCCACAGAGGTCTGGTGTCTCTGTGGCCAAGCAGTGAGGCTCAAACCTGCTCATGCCTCGCAGCCAGTTTCTGGATGACAGTCAGGGGGTGCATGGTGGCTGTGGGGTGACCAGGTCGTGGCAACAAGATCAGCATGGGCTGAGTAGCCTGGCTGTGTTCGAAGGGTATGGTGGAGGCACCCAGGTTTTCATCCAGGGGCCGGCCCAGGAGGCTGGTGGTAAAGTCTGCCAGGGCCCCTGCCAGGCACTCGGGTCGCAGCACACGCCACAGAATCAGCTTCTGGAGGAGACTGAGTGGATCAGGCCCAGGCCCAGGCCCAGGCGCAGGACCCAGCACTGTGGATGACAGGGAAAGATAAGCCTGCCAAACATTGGAGTGGTGTGCCAGGGATGCACACAGCCCAGAAAATGGTGGCAGCAGCTCTAATATCCTACATTCTTGCCAGGCTCTCAACCCCAGCCAGGCTGGTCGAGCCACACTTGGGGTGCTATAGCCTGTGCTAGGAGAGGCTGCCAGGCCAGGCCAAAGCGCCAGCCTCTCCAGCTCTGGTGCCTTCCTTGCCACTTGCAGCAGAGCCAGAGCACCCAAAGCACCCACCAACGGTAATTGGGTCAGACCCAGTGCAGCCACAGTGCTGCCCAGTAGCTGGCGGGTCAGCTGTATTCTGAGGTACAGCAGATGCCTGGGCAGGTCCTCGGCTTGATGAATCTCACGCTGCTTCATGCTGTTCAGGGCCTGCTTGATGGCTGCTAGCCAGTCTTCTGGGTGCATACGGAAGAGTGGCAGCAGGTTCTGCAGTGGGCTAAGGGCCTTTATAATGGCCATTCCATGCCAGGCCACACGCCGATAGGGTGCCCACTGTACAACTTCCTGCAGTCTCATTTCTTCTAGCTCCTCGCAGTGGGCACGCAGTTGACATAGCTTTGCCTGGGCCCTCACCATGTCCCGCAGGAATTTGGCTGGTTTCTGATGTTTTGAGTTCTGGAGCAGCAGCATCAGCATCAGCCCCTCCTGCAGACAGTCACCTGTTCCATGGGTCTGAGTCTTTCTCACGTGGCCCCCAACCATCCACACTCATCTCTGCCCCCATATCTGGGCCCCTCCAGAGCTCATCCCTACACATAAGAGGACCCCCAGGCACCTCAGCAGCCTCCACAGCTTCATAGGAGTCCAGGGCTCTGATCTTTATGTCCTGCCAGCGGCTCTCAAGCTCGGGACATTCAATGCACACGATTTCGTGCAGCATCTGTTCTTCTAAGGTTTCCATGTTCAGGCTCAGATCCAGCACATTCAGCCCCTTTAGCAGGTCATAACCTAGCACTTTGGGTCACAGAGGGACATAGGAGATGCTTAACCCCTTGACAGAGCCAGGGGGTGGGGTGTGCAGGGAGTATGGCATCTTGCTGCAGCCCTGAGGCTGCTCAGGGCCAGACTGAGTGAAGCTAGAGACCTAGTGGGTCCACAGAGCTGCAGTGGCAACTTTCCCACTGGGGCTTACCTTTTCCCAAGGCACTGAGGGGGACAGTAGTGCTCAGATAGAGACAGAAGCCGGGCTGCACCCGGGGTGGGCTCAGGTCCTCCCGCTGCAGTAGCCATTGCAGTTCTTGACACCATAGGCCCAACTCCATGTTGGTCAGCAGCACAGGCAGGCCTATGAGGGGGAGGCAAGGACACCCTACCCACCATGCCACAGCCAGCCCCTTCCCCCATACAAAATCTGGCTCTGAGAAGCTCCCTCACGGCTAATAGGATTCTCTTAGGGCTCTTCAACAGAGTTAGTGCTTGGGTTAAGGATGAGAGCAGAGGTCAGGCTGGCGGTGAGAGGCTTATGGGGCCACAGAAGGGGAACATAGTGGGTGGGGACCAGTTCTCACCACTGGCAGCTGCCTCCTGGAGCTGAGGACCCAGCTCTGGGTCAGTGCCTGAGAGCACACGAAGGGAGGGAAGGGGCAGAGCCCCAGTCTCTGAGGCTGGCCTTGACCTCAGTCTCTCTATCTTCTCTTCCTCCTCCTCATGCTCTTGCCTGTTTCCCTCCTTCTCATTTTCCCTGTCTTCTGTCTTCTGCTCTTTTGTCTTGCCCTTAGTCATATCACTCTCTTCACTTTCGTCATCTTCTTCTTCCATGGCCTCTTCTTTTTCTTGATTTCTCACAAAGCCCATCCCTGTGACAGAAAGATGCAAAGGAGCTCCTCTAAGAGGATAAACTGGGCTTCTAGGGAACACCATTCACCCAAGGGCTCCATCCCTTGAGGGAAAGTCCACAGGAAGACACCTCAGGAAAGTCACTTAAGCTCTTTCTGACTCAGCTGTAACATGGGGTTGATATTAGTGGGTACCTCACGGAATTACTGCAAAGATGACATGAAATGATACATAGAGAGGACTCAGCTGGACATAGTAAGCACTCAACAAATGGTAGCTGTCATTATTATTTCTCTAAAACTCCAGGGAAAGGTTCTAGCTATCTCTGAAGTCAGCTCCATTTCTGTATTTCAGCAGGTTGGTTAGAAGAGTCAGTATATTTCTCCTTTTGCCTAAGCTACTTCTATCACAATGAAAAGAATCATTGCTAATATAGAAATCAGTGCCTGGAAGTATCAACTGCTAAGTGAAAGACCATAAACTGTGGAATTAGCCAACTCATGGGATATGGTATGGTGGACACAGATGGCTGGTTCCCCAGCTGCCTTCTCCTTTGCCTCCTCTACAGCAAGAGCTAGAAAAGAGAATATCTTTTTAAGTATTAAGAAATTTAGGAATTTTTAAAAAGCATTAAGCTTTAAGAAGTGGGCAAGTGGAGGTTGCTGGGTCCACGGTTTGGTGGATTCATTTCCTATTGCTTAACAAATCACCACAAATTACCTTAGCAGCTGAAAACAACATGTATTTGTTATGTTTGAGTTCAGAAGGTTAGAAGTCCAGCACAGCATGACGGGATGCTCTGCTTGGGGTTACACAGGGCTAATCAAGGCATCAATGGGAGCTGCAGTTCTAATCTGGGACTTGGGTCCTCTTTCAGGCTTACTGGTTTTTGACAGAATTCATTTCCATCTCACAAATTCCCTGTAACCCACTGCATCTTTCAGCCAGCAATAGTTCCTTGAATCCTTCTTTGTTTCAAGTCTTCTTGACTGTGTCTTCTTTCCTCCTTGCTTCGAAGGGCATATGTGATTACATTGGGCCCACCCAGATAATTCAGGATATATCTATCTTTTTTTTTATGTGTGTCTTTGTTTATTGTTGTTGTTTTAGTTTACTTACATATTTTGAGAGAGAGACAGAAAGAGACAGAGAGAGAGAATCCCAAGCCGGCTTTATGCTATCAGTACAGAGCCTGACCCTGGGCTCAAACTCATGAACTGTGAGATCATAACTTAAGCCAAGATCAAGAGTCAGATGCTTGGTCGACTGAGCCACCCAGGTGACCCCAGGATATCTCTATCTTAAGGTCAATTGATTAGTAAACTTATTTGCATTTGCAGAGTCTTTTGTGCCATGTAACAGAATTACAGGAGTAACAATAGAGGACAAAGGAGATGGGGGGCCAAAACTCTGCCTACCATATTTAGCTATCCAGACTTCTGGAAGATCTTTTGTTTTCCTGATGACAGGAACAGAAATGGCTAGCAGCAACTCTGACATGATGCTTAGAAGGATAGCACCCAATTTGGTAACAAGTTACTGCAAATATGGCGGCTGGAAAAATCAGAAACTTATTTCCTCATAGTTGTGGAGGCCAGAAGTCCACAATCAAGGTGTTGAGAAAGCTGTACTCCCTCTGAAGGCTTTAGGGAAGACTCTTTCCTTGCCTCCTCCAGCTTCTAGTGGTTCCAGAAGTTCCTTGGCTTGTGGCTACATAACTCTACTGTCTGTCTCCCTCTTCATGAAGCTTTCCCTTTCTGTACTTATGTCTTCTCTTTTTTCTAAGGACACTTGTCATTGGATTTAGGGCCAACTCAGATAATCTAGGGTGATCTCATTTCAAGGTTCTTAATTATATCTGCAAGACTCTTTAACATAGAGGTTTTGTGGGTTAGGATTCAACCCACTGCATTCAACCCACTATAATGTGATAAGCCAACATGCTAGGGATCATTGAGTTGACAGATGGAAGGATCTGGGTACTTGAAGGCAACACAGAAGCCCAGCGCCTGCTTATCTTATCTTAGTACTTCTTATAATATGAGATAAATAAATCCTTATTTCTTAAGCCATGGTAAGTTGGGCATCTGTTACTGATAGTGACAGCATTTCTAACTGATACAGCGAGTCAGTGGGGAGGAAATAAGGATTTTTCTTTTCTCTACTAGTATGTGTGGTGGATAAGAAGTTGGTTTATTTCATGGGATTTGGACCATATGCTCACTGAACTTCATTGGGTTTATTTTTTTTTTAAATATTTTTATTTATTTCTAGGATAGAGAGAGACAGCGTGAGCAAGGGAGGGTCAGAGAGAGAGGGAGACACAGACTCTGAAACAGGCTCCAGGCTCTGAGCTGGCAGTCAGCACAGAGCCCGATGCGGGGCTCGAACCCACGAACCGCGAGATCATGACCTAAGCGAAAGTCGGATGCTTAACCGACTAAGCCACCCAGGCGCCCGGAACTTCATTGGATTTAAAAGAAGGAATGTTAGCTACTTCCCTACTTAGATGAGAGAAACAACCCTCAGGGGGAAAAAAAAAAAAAACCTTTAAGAAAATTCCTTTCTGCTCATATCAAGCAATTTCAGACCAAAAATGATCAGATACTCATGTACCTTGCTGATTTATAAAGATGATTATCTACCTCATGTTGCATTGAATAGCAAATTATTGGCTATCAGAAGAGCCTGGAAAATCAGGGAAGGTAATTCTCCAGATCCATCTCAAGCACTTCTCTTTATGCATTCCCTGCTTGAAAAATTTAATAGCCTCCCTTCCCCCTTTTGATTTGGATATAGCTCCAAGTATTAGGGGCTACATCCCATGGCCAATTACCTTGAGTTTACTACTCAAACTATTTTCTTACTACAGCTCTGAGATGAGGGCCAAGGTTTAGCTACATGGCAATTAAGGTTTAGTCAAATTTCTCAAGTCCCCAGAACCAATGTTAAGAGAGAAGACAGAAAATAGGTTTTAAATTTGAGGAGGAGAGTGTACCAAGATTTCTAGCATTGTTAAAACCTAATAGAATCCTTACAAATGAAATCTGAAGGAAAAAAGGTAAGAGATTTAGTAGAATTAGCCAGAAAACCTCCATCTGGTAACAAGTGATCAGTGTTTGCTTAATTTGAAGGCAAATCCTAAGCTCCCATTCCATTCCAATAGGAAGTGGCTGTGTATGGCTGAACAGCTACAAACAGGACTCTTGCCCAATGTTCCTTTCACAGATAGCCCTGGTGACAATGGCTGTCCCAAGAACTCACTCTATAGCCAGTGAAGTGATGTTAATCATTTGCCTTCCTATCTCTGTCCGGCATTACACAGTACATGCTAAAGACTAATTATATAAGTGCGTGTTGCTTACCCTTACCCAGTTTCTAAACAGCAAGTTTACCATAGTTATCTTGATTTGATTTTGCTTCACTCTGCATATCGAATGTACTGCTATAGTGAGAGTGAGTGTGTACTCTGTCATAGGTTACAGAATCACAAAGAGCCACATCTAGCTCTGATCAATAACAATGAACACTGTTCACAGCTCCTGGACTCAGAACTGGATTCTGCAGCTAGATGTTTCTTCATTGTGTCCCTGACTAAATTCACTTACAGTTGCACATGTGGTGGTTATATGCCGGGTATTTTCATAATGGCATATGGGCACAATGGAAGGTGTGCTGGACAGCCGAGGAATGGGATGTAATAATGGTAGCAGTAATACAGTAGTAGTAATACTAACATTTTTGAGAAATTATTTTTAGGCACAGTGTGAACCCTTTTTATATGAATTATCTTACTTAATACAATGTTTTATGAGATGGGTATAATTAAGATGCTAATTTTATCAGCAAATAAATTTAGGCTTAGAGAGATTAAGTACCGAGTCTTGGTTTGCACAGCTGGCAAAGGACGGGTATTTGACCCAGATAGTCTGATTATAGAACCCATGTAACAGATCACTTTATTATGTACTTTCCATTGTAGGTGTCTATTACTCTCCCCAGTGCAACTGCCAACCCCTTCTGGGAAATAAACACCCTATTCTCTTTCCCCTACCCAACACCCTTGCTCCCTTCCCCTAGGAAACATCTCCTTCTACACTCCATCCAGATAGGTCTCTGCTCCAAGCAGAGATAATAGAAATATTTCCCCAGAATTCCTGAACATAGGATAAATTTCGATAGTAAGGAAGGCTCTGAGTTGTAGGCCAAGTTTCTAAGAATGCTGAGCAGACTAGGGAAGTGGAAGATCATGGACTGGTCAGACATGTAGAGTCAGAATCATTGCAATATAGGTCCCAATATGCAAGTGTGACCTAATTTATAAATATCATGTAGACCGATGAAATTTAGGATATGCCGGCCACAAAAATTTAGTGTGTTAATTATGAAAGGGAGGACCATATGTGGCTGAGTGTTGGTGGTTCAGATACCTGAGAAGGAGAAGCATTATGTTTTCATTATCCCTGGCTTTACATCTGCACTTTACCTGGACCTGGGGCCAGGCATCTAGTCTCTTGCAGAGGCAGAGGATTCAGCCAGATGGGGGCCTGGTTGCTGGGGTCAAGCAGCAGCGGACAACGGCAGCTGGAGTAGTGGGTGCGGCTTCTCAGGAGCAGGCCTGCCAGACGGGCTGACTTTGCCTGAGGCTTCAGGTCTCGGTCCCATTGGAACTGTTCAGATTTGGAGCTCAGCAAGGTCAGAAGGTTGAAGGGAGAGCGTGTGGAGAGCAGGGGGTTCTTTGGTGGCACCATGGCAGATTTCTGCTTCTGTTTCAGGGCCTGTGCCACATCATCTGGGCCCAGGGGCTCCTGGAAGCCCCTGCACAGAGCCAGCCACTTGTCCAGTAGCTCCTGGCGCCGCAGTGCTGGGAAAGGACCCAGGTAGACGACAGCAGCTGAACACAAAAGGGCATCCCCAAACATGGTTGTGCAGTGGCCCTTCAGCTTCTGGCATGGAAGGGAAGAGCAGAAGGCACGGAGGCTGGTGAGGAGGGCGCAGGCAGAGAGGGTCTGGCAGAGAGGGAGCGAGGCAGGGTATGCAGGAAAGCATGGCAAGGAGGGCAGTGGGACAAAGGGAGGCAGTGCAGGCGCAGGGAGGAGCAGGGTTGTTGGGGGCAGTGGGACAGAAGTGAGCTTTGGGAGAAGACCGGGAAGGGGCTGGTTACCTGGAGCTCTGTAGTCCAGGAGTGCCTGGGTGTGAGCAGTGCAGCCTTTATGGGCCACTTGTGATATTGGCCACACTTAGCACGACTGAGATTCTCCATCACACGATTGTGTGAAACCCAGGAGTCTTCCAATTTGTTGATCAGATCCAGTTTGTGCTCCAGGGTCTCCTGGGCCTGGAACTGCTGGTGGCCCAGGCGGGCCTGCTCCCGAGCCAGCGTGGCCTCTATCTGCCGCAGCAGCAGGCCGGTGGGCAGTCCGCGACGCTGTGCCAGCCCATAGCGCAGGACGGCCCAGAGCCAGGCTGCCAGGCTCGCTGCAGGTATGCTCACTGCCTGCAGAGCTGCATCACTCATACCTGGAGCCTTCAGAGCTTTGGCTAACGTTATCATCTCAGAGTCTGTCATCTTCTCTTTGGGGAAGAACACCAGCTCCTGGTAAAATGTGTTAAGAGGGGGTAGGGGCAGACACAGGTGCTCTGGATCTGGCCCCAACAGCCTCATTCTGCCAAGTCTCCCCTTTGTGCCTCCGCTCTCCTCCTCAATTGTGCTCCACATTCCCTACCTGATAAAAATCCTCGGTGCATAAGAGCTGCTTGGCACTGGCCCAGCCTGTTTCACAGTGGAACAGGTTGCACAGGGCGTCGGTCACCCGGACCACAGATTCAGGTGGTGCTCGATAGCTCCGTATCTCCTCAAAGTCGGCCACCTGCAGCTGGCTCAGAGGCCCCAGGAATGCCTTGCCCATCTAAATGAGGAGATATGCACTCTTGAAGTGAGTTTCCTAAGTTTCCTCTTCCTTCAAGGTGTTGCCAGGAGCGATCACCTCTTCCTAGGAGTTCCCATGAAGGACCATTCCTCAAGCCATCATCCTACTTTGCCCCTCCCCCAGGAGACTCCATGACAAGTCACCCCATTCTCTCCTTTGGGCATTCCATGAAGGGTTGTCCCCTCCCAAGAAAAGAGCATCTGGAAGAGCTCACCTGCTCCAGGAAAGCCTCATACTGAGCCCGCAGGACATCCCGCTGCTTGATCAGATTCTTGATGAGGTCCTCCTGCTGCTGACACTCCACCAGCTGCCGCCTGTACAGCAGCTTGTCTTGCTCTAGCTTCTGCTGAACTAGGTGGAGGTTCTGCAAACAGAGGTCCAGGCTCTGCAGCCCCGGATCCTGGGCCACATGGGATTACCCCAAGGGGAGCCCTGTGGGCTGGGGACTGCAGCATACTGCTCACTTGATATTCAGGAGACCAAGCTGAACTCCACATAGGCCACAGATAAAGATTGAGCCCTGGAACTGCCACTTACTGGTCTATGACTTACACACTTGGTAATGCAGCTCCCAGTGGGTGACTGCTTCTTCTTAACTGCCACACGGCCCCAGGCAGTCTGACTCCAAAGCCCACATGTGTACCATTATGCTACACTCTTTAATCTTACTTGACCCATTAGTGGCTTTTGTCATACAAGACAGTCCCCTCCCTCTTGAAATATTGTCCTCCCTTGACTTTCGTGACCCCGTGTACTCCTTTGTCTTTCTCCAACTTTTGTGGCCGCTCTTTCTCAGTCTCCTCCTCTATCATCCCTTCAATATTCCACAGCAATGTTTCAGGGCCCCCTTACCTTCTCATCCTACACTTCTATGTGCCCTCCGTGTTTCCTCCATGTTTCTATGTGCTTGCCATGTTTTACACATGGTTCTGTGCTACTCACTGGGGCACTTTGCTTTCTCTAGAAAGTCTTAATACTTCAGAGCACTCTGAACTTTGTGATAACACACTGTTTTGTAATTGCCTGGCTGAGTCTAAATGTTCCAGCACACTAGGCACCATGAAGGCAAGGACAGTGCCTTATCTTTGTTATTGAGGAGGAGCTCTCATTTATTGAACTCTTACTATGTGCCAGCACTTAAAAACCTTTTTTTTTTTTAAGGTTTACTCATTTTTGAGAGACAGAGATAGATGGAGCATGAGTGGGGAAGGGGCAGCGAGAGAGGGAGACAGAATCTGAAGCAGGCTCCAGGCTCTGAGCTGTCAGCACAGAGCCCGATGTAGGGCCTGAACCCAGGAACTGCAAGATCATGACCTGAGCCAAAGTCGGCCACTTAACCGACTGAGCCACTCAGGTGCCCCTGTGACAGCACTTTTAAATGCTTTCCATGTAAGATGCCATTTAATCCTCATCCTAACCTGTCTGGATCGTACTTTTCTCATCTGTAAAATGGGAAGGATAGCCACCCAGAAAGTTGTGGCAAGGATTCTACTGACCTATCTATCTAGATGTAGACACCAATGTAGACACAGGCACCAATATTAATGAGTGGCTGGACCAAAAAAAAAAAAGTGGAGTTCCATTTATTTTTGTAGAGTACAGTAATGAATAAATGAGTCAATGGAATATGAGAGAAAAGGGAGATGGAGGGCTCCAGAATGACTCTTGGAATTTGGCTTAAGTGACTAAGTGGATGGTGATGCCATTTCCTGGGGTGGGGAACACTGAAAGAAGTGCACACTATTATGTCTGTTGAGTCAATGGCCAAGGGATCTGACACTGAATGCCTCTGATACTATGAACATCTCTCTCTCCCTCTTTTAAGATTATATTTTTAAGTAATCTCTACACCCAGTACAGGACTTGAACTCACAACCCCGAGATCAAGAGTCACATGCTTTTCCGACTAAGCCAGCCAGGTGCCTCCACTCTGAACATCTCTTATCTGGAAATTTGGGCTTCTTATGTTGCACTTTCATATAACTGACTCAAAGAATAATAGCATCTTTAAACCAGATCAACAATTCCTGGTATTAATCACTTTGGGAAATGGCAGGACCCAACACAAGAAACTGGTATTTGTAAAACATTGGAGTGGGCATTTCTGTCCCCCTGTGAATTTTTTTTCATGTTAATGAGTCTTGAGGTTTTATCTAGACCCTTGGTGGTGGATGGTAGGAGGCTACCAGTACTGCAAGAACTCCAAAATCATTTACAGAGAACACGATGACAACTATGCATGTAGATACTGGAAGCGATGCCCACAGAGTTGCACAGCACTGGGTAATATCCCTGAGGCACCCAGCAAAAGAGACAGACTGGCCACTGGGAGCTGTATGGCCTGAAAGCCCAGTAGAGGGGATGCATTTGTCTGTGTGTGAGTTGACCACTATTTCGCTTCTCTGCGGCAATCCCTGAACCTTCACCAAAGCCTTGTGTAGCAGGAAGAAATGGAAAAGCTATTTCAGAATTCTCTCTTATGAAGAACAAAATGAGATTTATGGTTGGACTAGAAAAATATTTCTTGTTACCTGAGAATTGTATTGGGGGAGTTCTAAAGGAAAAGTGGGGTGGCTGAATAACATTGTGGAGTGGGCATGGGGAGAGGGAGGAGAAGAGAAGAGCTGGTTACTGGGAAATGCCCTGTGGAGGATGACTAAAGAAATTCAGGACATTGAGGTCAGTCTCTGGTTCTGGTCTAAAATCTAAACTGCCCCTCTGCCATCGCCCATCCACATTTCCTCAGTGTACACGAGAGCCGTGTGTAGTTGGTGCTTTTGTGCAGGGAAGAGGTGCAGAGACAAAGCTGTATGGGAGAAGAGGATGGTTATAAGAGGTGTACCAATGAGTCATGATAGAGAATCCAGGAGAACAAGCAATAAGAGTAGAGGTGACCATGAGACTGTAATCTCTGCCCTGTCCCCAGTGAGAATCCATGGAGATCTTGGGAAGCACACGGAACTTCCCACAGTCAAGGTACATACTGAGGACACCAGAAGCAGACACTGGGGTTTCATGTGTTTAGAGGAATCAGCCTGGTCTCAGCTGTGCCATGGGGAACTTTGAGCCAAACCTCTAAAGGAGGTGGCAGCAGGGACTAAAGAGATCCCCTGAGGAAAGGAGTACTCTTGAGAGATAAGAACTGAGGTTCAGGGGCACTTGGGTAGCTCAATAGTTATGAAATGTCTGGCTCTTGATTTTGGCTCAGATCATGATCTCACGGTTCATGAATTCGAGCCCGGTTGGGATGCTATCTCCCTTGCTCTCTGCCCCTCCCCTGCTTGCTTGCTCTCTCTCTCTCTCTCTCTCAAAATAAATAAAAATAGACTAAAAAAAAAAACCCAGCTCTGAGGTTCAGTCTGGTTGGTTTCTCCGAAGTCCCCCTTTGGGCTGCTGCTTTGACCCTACTGTGCATACCTCATAATCTTCTCCCCTTTTACCTTGTGAGAGGTTTTCAGCAGCCATTCCAAGTTATAGACGAAGTTGGTGTGGGCAGTGTGCTTATCCATAAGCATTCTCAGATTTTCCAAGGCATTTTGGATCCTGGAGATACAATACACCAATCAGTGAACCCAAGGAAACAGGAGGTGTAGTGTGGGAAATGAGGCCACTCACCGTTGGGCCTTCTTCTTAATCTGCAGACTCATCTGTCGCTGCAGCAGCACAAAGGTGTCCAGAAAGTCTAGGAAGGTCTTGGGGGTGACTAGTGGCAACTCAGGGCATAGATGTCCATGGTAGCTGGCAGCCGAAAGGTGGATGAGAGCCATGGCTTTGGCCACACTGGGAACTGACGCCTGGAGGTCTGGACACTTCAAGGAGTCTGAAATGGGCATGACTTTAGCCTGGGTTTGTGAACTTGTAGGGGAATGAGGAAGAAAAGGGACCCTCTTCTGATTCAGGAAGGGGTGCAGAAAAGGTGAAGGGGGTCACTAGGTTCTAGGGAGAGAGAGAGAGACTGACCTGAATCCTCATTAAAACCTGGTTGGGATGAGTAGCGAGAACAGGTAAAAAGGGCTCACCATCATCAATGGATAGATTCTGAGCACCCTTCAGGTAGTGCTGGCCCACACTGATCAAGGAGTCTTGGTCCCAGGGTTCATAGCGGTCAATGCTAGCAACGGCCAGTTGAAGAAGCCTCAGGTAAAGGGTGGAGGGCAGCTGTTCACGGGTCTGGTCATCTCCAATAAGGATGAACATGTGCAGGTGGTTGCACACTTGCTGGTAGAACCTGTGGGCCAAGGGCTCAGATACTGTCCTCCCCTTTATCCCTGTTTGCCCATCTAGGCCCCAACCCCAAACCTGACCCCTTAGCCCTGATCTGAGCCCTCACAGCAGCTCTTAGATTTCTTCTTGGCCTTTTGGCCAGGACAGAGCAAGAGCAAAGCAGCTCCTAGTATGCGGTTCTTGGCCTCACCTATGAAACAGTATTTCCTTCTTGATGTTCTGCTTGACATTGAGGTTCTCCCTGAGGTAATGTTCTTCAATACTTTCCAGATCTGCCTCTGTGTACTGGTCAGGGAAACTGCCCGAGGTTGCCAAAGCCAGCAGACGATGAAGGGTAGTAAGATCCACACCCTTGGGCACCAGCAGGGCCACTGGCTGGCCTAACATGCCAGCATGCCAGCTGGCATCCTGTAGACACTGGAGAATAGCCTCCTCTGAGCCAGATGGCAGATGGAAAAGGCGGGCCTGATAAATGCTAGCTGCCAGAGTGATGGCAGTACGGCGCCCAGTGCCCAGAGCCCCTGAGAGCAGTAGGCCATGCTGCCGGGGCCTGGCCAGCACCCGGACCAGGCGGGCCACGTGCTTGGCCATGGCGTGGCACCAGGCAAGGGAAGCGTTCAACTTCAGCTGAGCAGCTGTGATGGACAGCTGCTCCTCCAGGCTCTCCCACTGCCGTTCCAGGTACAGGGTGGGGCTCTCAGAATTGGACCCTAGTGTCAGCTCCTGACTGAAGACCAGGTCGGAAGGCTTTTCCCAGGGACAGAGTAGTAGCACTGGTAGCAATAGAGGTGAGACCCGGTCCATCTGGGCCATTTTCTGCCACCGACTCTTGTTTCTGTGTAACTGAACTTTGTAGCTGGAGGCCTTTGTGCCTTCCTCCTGACTTATCTTCTGACTTACAACTTCTGTGCTTTCCTTCTTTACTGGTGTTGTGGAAGGTGCTAGACCTGAATCATTGAAGGGTAAGCCTGTGGTGACCCGATGGCCATAAGGGTCATCCTCCTCCTCTGTCTCACTGCCACTATTGCTTAAGTCCTCCCACTGGGCCAACTCCCCTTCAGATTCCACTTCAGGCACCCTCTCTTCCTCATCTTCTTCCTCCTCCTCATAGCCCTTGCCTCTGTGCTGGGGTGGTGGCCCACAGCAGAAGACACTCTGAGCTACTTCTAGGAGCAGGTTGGCACAGTAGGAGCGTTCCCTAGGGCTATCCAGCCGGTCACAAAAGGTCCTCTGTGCCTCATGCAACCAAAGACGCACCATGTTGCGCATGGCCATCATGATTGTCAGGCGGGTGCCACGCAAGCCTGACACCCTGCGCAAGTGCTCCTGATGGTTGGGACAGTCCAGAAGACCTCTGGAGCCCATCCTGGTTGGCAGCAGCTGCAAGCTGCCCAGTAGTTGGCTCACAGAGTGCAGGGAGAAGCGGTAATGCGGGTGGAGTGGGGAAGGCATAAAGCATTTGCCCACAGCCTCACAGGCTTCCACTGAGGCCTGGACCAGAGCTTTCGCTAGAACCCCCTCCCGTTCCACAGAGGGAAAGCGCTCAAGCCAGGCCTGGATGCTAGGTGTGTGCCTGCTCAGCAGGATGGCCTGGGTCATACTACCCAGGGCCAGCACTGTGAAGAGTCTAAAGAGACGTGGGCACAGCGGGCGCTCACAGAAGCCTGGTACTGTGGCAGTGGCAAGGAAGTTGACTAGAGGCTGCAGCGTCTGCAATTCCAAGGTGCTGTGGGCATACACCGTGCCATCTATGGCCTGGCGCAGAGTCTCCAACACTGGCTGGCAGCTCTTCTCTGGGTCTGTGGGACATTAAGACTGACAGTGAGGACATGCAGGCGCGCACATTACAGTGTCACCCTGTTTCTCCTATTCCTGCTTCCCTGGGTTTACTTCTGGCACACAGAGGGTTCTAAAGGAATTTTGTACACCGCATGTGCCAGGACTTGGTCACGGCTGAATACATTGTTCTCACTCCCACACACCCTCCCTAAAAGCGAGAAATTTTTTCTTTCTTCTCCCTGCAAATCCTACTTCTGTGACCAATTATTCATTAACAACAGGAAGTTTGGAAGCTGGGACGGATGGAAGCCTGATCTGACACAATAGGGAGAAAGTGCAGTAATCACAGTCAGAGAGAGGAGTTCCCGCATGCACACTTCTGTGAAGTCAGTGTTAAGGTATGATTTATGTAAAATAAAATGTACACATTTTAAATGTATAGTTCATAAGTTCTGACAAATGTGCACACCTATGTAACCGCTTCTCCAATGATATTTGGAACATTTTCATCACCTCAGAAAGTTCCCTCATGACCCTTTGCAGTCAGTCCCCTACCACACTGTACCAGGAACTTCTATCTGATCTGATTTCTATCACTATTGCTTAGCTTTGCCTGCTCTAGAACTTCATATAAAGGGAATCATATTGTATGTAGTTTAGCACGTCTGGCTTCTTTCACTTGGCATGATTCTGAGATTCACCCATGTTTCACCTGTATCAGTTTGTTCTGTTTTATTGGAGTAGTATTCCATTATAAAGATACCACAACTTGTAGACCCACTGACACGCTGATGGGCATTTAGGTTGTTTCCAGGTTTTGACTGTGCAGAATAATGCTGCCACAGGTGCTCTTGGCTACTCACAAATCTTTCTTTTGTGAAGTATCTATTCTTTTATCCACTTTTAAAAATGGAGTTTGTCTTTTTATTGAGTTGTAAGAGCTTTTTTTATGTATTCTGAGTATAAGTCCTTTGTCAGATATCGTATTTCTGCCTGTGGCTTACTTTTTCACTTTCTTAACAGTATCTTTTGAAGGGCATAGGTTTTTTAATTTTCACAAAATCCGATTTTTGAAATTGGTATGACATTTTTGTAATTAGGTAAGAAATCATTGCTTCTAACCAAGGTCATACAGATTTTTCTCTAACATTTTTTGTAAAGTTTTATTGTTTTAGCTTTTACATTTAGGTCTTTAATTGATTTATAATTAATTTTTGTCCATGTCATGGGGTAGGATTCAGCGTTCCTTTTTTTCACCAAACAGTTATGTAGTTGTTCCAATTCCTTTCACTGAAAGGACTTTACTTTCCCCCATTGAATTATTTTGGCACATTTGCTGAAAACCAATTGACTATATATGATTATATCAGATTCTCTGTTTTATTCCATTAGTCTGTCTGTATCCATGTCTTTATACAAATACCCCACTCTCTTGAAATAAGCCTTGAAATAGTGTTAGCCTTTCCACTTTATTCTTCTTCTTCAAAGTTGTTTTGGATCTTCTAGGTCTTTTATGTTTCCATATAAGTCTCAGAATACGCCTATCAATTCTGTCATTTTCTACCAAAAAACCACAAAAAACCCCAAACCTGCTCAGATTTAGATTGGCATTCCACTGAACCTATAGATCAATTTGGGAAGAAGAATGAGCCCTTTAATGACATTGACTCCTTTGACCCACGAACATGGTATATCTCTTTATTTATTTAAGTATCTTTTATCTCAGCAATATTTAGTGATTTTCAGTGTACATCTCTAAATTTATTCCTAAATATTTTGTTTCAGATGATATTTTAAACTACAGTTAAAATTTTTGATTGCCAGTAGTTTGTTGCTAGGATATAGAAATACTTATGATTTCAATAGATTGTATCCTATGACCCTGCTAAATGAAATACACTTTATTCATCCTAGCAGTTCTGTGGGGTTGTTTTATTGTTGTTGGTGGTGGTGTAGGCTACTCAGGATTCTCTGTAGAAAATCATGTTGGGGTGTGTGGGTGGCTCAATCGGTTAAGTGTCCGATTCTTGATTTCAGCTCAGGTCATGATCTCACACTTCATGAGCTCGAGCCCCACATCGGGCTCTGTGTTGAAATTGCAGAGCCTGCTTAAGATTCTCTCTCCCTCCCTCTCTCTCTCTGCCCCTCCCTGGCTTGCTGTCTCTGTTTCAAAAAATAAACATTAAAAAATTAAGAAAAAATAAAATCATGTTATATGCCAGTAAATACAGTATTAGTCTGTCTTTTCCAATTTTAAAGGATTTTATTTCTTTTTCTTATTGCACTGATGTGGGTCTCTGGTGCAACACTGAATAGAAACAGTGAAAAGTGGACGCTATTGCTTTGTGACTGATCTTATAAAGTGTTCAATATTTCACTACTAAGTATGTAATTAGCTGTAGGTTTTAATAGATGCCCTTCATCAAACTGTGAAAGTTCCCTTCTATTCCTAGTTTGCTGAGAGTTACCATAAATAGTGTAGAATTTTATCAAGTGCGTTCTCTTTATCTATTAAGATGATCTTACATGTTTTCTCATTTATTGTTAATGTCACAAATTACACAGATTTTTGAATGCTGACTTAACTTTACATTCTGGGAATATAGTCTATTTGATCACAATGCACTGCTTAAACTACATCCCACAGATTTTGGTATGTTTTGTTTTCATTATTATTCAGTTCAAAATATTTTCTAATCTCCCTTGTGATTTCCTTGATGCATGAGTTATTTAGAAGTGTGTGGTTTAATTCCAAAGAATTTGGAAATTTTCCAGGTGTATTATTGTTATTGAGTTTTATTATTGTAGTTCAGAAAAAATATTCTACAAATTGTAATCCTTTGAAATTTGTTGAGACTTATTTTATAGCCCGGCGTTATTATTTATCTTGGAAAATACTCCACATACACTTGAAAAGAAAGTGCCTCTTGCAATTGGTGGGTATGATGTTCGGTAAATGTAAATATAGTTGATAGTGTTATTTAGATCTATATCCTTATTTCCTCTTTCCTGTTCTATCAGTTATTGAGAGGAGTATTAAATCTCCTACAGTGATTTTGGGCTTGCTCTTTGTCCCTCATTTCTATCCATTCTTTTTCTTTCTTTGTTTGTTTGTTTATTTAATTAATTAGTTTTGTTTATTTACTTTAGAGAGAGAGACAGAGCATGAGCAGTGGAGGGGCAGAGAGAGAGGGAGACACAGAATCTGAAACAGGCTGAGCCATCAGCACAGAGCCTGATGTGGGGCTCGAACCCACAAGTTATGGGATCATGACCTGTGCCGAAGTTGGATGCTTAACTGCAGAGCCCAATTTAGGGCTTGAACCTACAAGCCATGAAATTGTGACCTGACCTGAAGTTGGACTTCAGAGCCACCCAGGCTCTTTTTCTTTGTATGTTTTTAAGCTGTTTCCAGTGCATACACATTTAGGACTTTTATGTCTTTTTGATTAATTAATTAAATATTAATTAAATATTTTAATTCTAAGCAAAACTAAAGGCAACCAATGGAATGGGAGAAGACATTTGCAAATGACATAGCAGACAAAAGGTTACTATCTAGAATCTATAAAAAAACTTACCAAACTCAGTACCCAGAAAAACAAATAATGCAGTGAAGAAACAGGCAAAAGACATGAATAGACACTTCTCCAAAGAAGACAACCAGATGGCCAACTGACAGATGAAAAAATGCTCAACATCACTCATGATCTGTTAAATCCAAATCAAAACTACAATGAGATAGCACCTCACACCTGTCAGAATGGCTAACATTAACAACTCAGGCAACAATTGATGTTGCCGAGGATGTGAATAAAGAGGATCTCTTTTGCACTGCTGGTGGGAATGCAAACTCGTGCAGCCACTCTGGAAAACAGTATGGAGGTTTCTCAAAAAATTAAAAATAGAACTACCCTACAACCCAGCAATTGCACTACTAGGTATTTATCCAAGGGATCCAGGTATGCTGTTTCAAAGGGGCACATGCACCCCAATGTTTATAGCAGCACTATCAACAATAGCCAAAGTATGGAAAGAGCCCAAATATCCATCAATGGATGAATGGATAAAGAAGATGTATATATATACAATGGAGTATTACTCGGCAATCAAAAAGAATGAAATCTTGCCATTTGCAACTACATGGATGGAACTAGAGGGTATTTTGCTAAGCAAAATTAGTCACAGAAAGACAAATATATGACTTCACTCATATGAGGACTTTAAGATACAAAACAGATGAATATAAGGGAAGCAAAAATAAAAACAGGGAGGGAGACAAAAACATAAGAGACTCTTGGGGCAGCTGGGTGG
Source organism: Crocuta crocuta (assembly GCF_008692635.1). Taxonomy (NCBI): domain Eukaryota; kingdom Metazoa; phylum Chordata; class Mammalia; order Carnivora; family Hyaenidae; genus Crocuta; species Crocuta crocuta. Next base: position 780,673 of record NW_027529429.1, on the reverse strand, counting down.
CTCAGTCAGTTAAGCATCTGACTTCAGCTCAGTTCATGATCTCATGGTTTGTGGGTTTGAGCCCTGGCATCAGGTTCTGTGCTGACAGCTCAGCAGCTCAGAGCCTGCTTCAGATTCTGTTTCCCTTTCTCTCTGCCCCTCCCCCACTCATGCTCTGTCTCTCTTTGTCTCAAAAATAAACATTAAAAAAAAAAAAAGAGACTCTTAAATATGGAGAACAAACAGAGGGTTACAGGAGAGGTTGTGGGAGGCGGGATGGGCTAAATAGGTAAGGGGCATTAAGGAATCTACTTCTAAACTCACTGTTGCACTATATGCTAACTTGGATGTAAATTTAAAAAAATAAATTACATTAAAAAAATAAGATAAATATTTTAATTCTGAGATGTCAAATTCTCTATCTCTGGTAATGCCCTTTGTCTTGAAGGACTTTTTGGAGTACTTAGGACTTTACATTTACTATAATTATTCATATGGTTGGTTTAAAGTCCGTCATATTGTTATACGTCTTCTATTTGTCTCTCTTTTTAAAAATTACTCTATTGCTCATTTCCTGTTTCCTTTTACATACTTATTTTGCACTTAAAATATTATGAATTTTAAATTATACTCTGCTATTATTATTGGGTGATTTTTCTAGTGTAACAATATGCCTCCTTAATGTATCAATACTTAGAATTAATATTGTGCCACTTCACACCTCATGCGTGACCTTCCTTGCTTTCTAGTTCACATTTCACGAATGTAAGAACCTTACAATAGTATAATTTTTACTCATTGCTCCCCACCCTATTTTTGCTATTGTTCCAGGTTATTTTCTACTTCTGCCAAAAATGTTATTACTTTTATTTTAAAAAGTGATTTAAAAATTATTTTTTTTGTAATTGGCAATTAAAATTTTTTGCAATTGGTAATTTTTTTTTTTTTTTACCATTTCTGGTGCTCTTCCTTCTTTTCCATAGATCTGAGTTTCCATACAACTCTATTTCCCTTCTGCCTGAAGGACATCTTTTAGCATTTCTTACAGTGCAGCTCTAGCAACAGTAAATCATCTTAGCTTTGATGCTTCTGAATATTTTTATTTTATCCTCATTTATGAAGAATATCTTTACTGGACAGAGAATTCTAAGATGACAGGTCCCCCTCCCCTTTTAGTACCTTAAAGATGTTGTTCCGCCATTCTCTGGATTCTGTTGTTTCTGATGGGAAGTTAACCATCATTCTTAATATTGTTCATCTGTACATAATGTGGTTAATCTTTCCTCTGACCACTTTCAAGGTTTTTCTTTCTTCGATTTTCAGCTATTTGACTATGATGTGCCTAGGTGTGGTTTTCTTTTTATTATTTTACTTGGGGATAACTGAGTTTTCTATTGCTGAAAGTCAGTATTTTCCAAGAAATTCAGGAAAATATTGGTCATTATTTCCTTAAAGATTTTTTTCTGACCTATTCTCACTCACCTTTCCTTTGGGAACCCCAGTTATACATGTGTTATGCTGAAGCTGTATTCATATTCAGTATTTTTCTGTTCTTCAGGATTCATTGACTTTTGTTATCACTAATCTGCTATTAAACCATGCAGTGACTTTTTCATTTCAGTTATTGTGTTTTCCAGTTCTGAAATTCCCATTTAGTTACTTTGGTAGTTTCTATTTCTTTGCTGAGATTACTTACGCATTCACTCATTAAGATCATATTTTTCTTTAAGTATCTGACTACTTATAATAGCCGCTATAAAATATTTGCTAAGTTCAACTTCTAGACCATTTCAAGGTCAGTTTTTATTGACTGTTTTCTCTAGACATTGGATCACAGTTTTTGTTTTGTTGTATGTCTATTAATTTTTTAATTTTATACTAGATGTTTTGTTGGCTGTCACCCTCAGGCATCTTTTTAAAAAATATTTTTTAAAGTTCATTTATTTATTTTGAGAGAGAAAGAGAGAGGGAGAGAGAAATAATCTTTCTGTCAGTGAAGAGTCCTGAGGTGGGGCTCAAACTCATGAACCATGAGATTATGACCCAAGCCAAAGTCAGACGCCCAAGAAACTGAGTCACCCAGGCACCCCCACCCTAGGACATCTATTACACTGCCAGCTGAAATATACTTCACAACATTGCTTGCAATGTTTTCAGTCTTCCCGCTGAAATTTCGTCTCGGCTGTTATTCAGATCTGAATTTGCCCTATTTTCCACTGACAGTCTGATTATTTGTGCAAATTCACTGAAAGGGCCAAATAAGATAGTTGCAGAAAATTATAGGTTTTGTTGCTACACAGACTTAAATTTTAATTTTGGTACTGACACTTACTGACTAGAGTATCTTCGGCAAGTTATAAAAATCTTTCAGTTTTTTCATTTTTAAAATGATCATAACAAATTTCCATCATAATAGGATTTTATAAGAACTAAAGATAAAGCGGGTAACACATAGTCCTCAATAAATTGTGCCTATTATTAAGTGTGTATGCAACCTGAATCAAGTTTTCTACATTTCATAAAAGACTTCAGTGTCTAACTGGATAATCCAGGTAATGCTTTAGCCCACTGACTTCCTTGACTGCATTATCCTGTACTTATACTTCACTTCTGCCAATTCCCATGGGCATATCCCATGGCCACATTCAAACCTGTCATCATCACTTCAGAAACTTTAAACTTCAGTGTCCCAGAATTTTATCACAATTTCCCCTTTCCTTTGTAATCTTTGTTGCTTAAACTCTTAGTGAGCACTTCCTGTTGGTCTATCAGAATGAATAAGACAAATCTCTCTACTCATGAAGCTCAGAGTGTAGTGGAAAGGATCAAGAAGTAAACACACAATCATAAAACCATGGCTGTCACAGGTTTTTGTACAGAGCATGAGATGAATATCTAACCCATCCTGGAAGATCTTTATGTTGCCTAAGCTTATTTGTAAAGAATAAGGACTTAGCCAGATACATAGAAGAGGGAACACAGAGAAGAGAGCAATCCCAGATGCTAGAGGAAGCCTGAGTTACTGAATGGCTGTACATAGTTGAGTTCAGTTAGAGTACAGAGTGTAAGAGAGGAAAGCCTCATCACAAGGAATCTTGCAAGAGCATTCACCAAAGTTCCAGGTAATGACTGACTGAACTAGGGAAGATGGAATGGAAATAAGTGGAAAGACTTGAGAGATATTTAGAATGCAAAATTGAGAGACATTGTGACTGGACTTCGGTAAGAAAGGGGGAGATGTCAACAAGATTTCTGGCTTAAGAGACTGGATGGATGATTGTACTAGTTACTAAGAGGACAGGAACAGGATTGAGGGGTCAGATGATGAGTTCAGTGTTGAGTCTGAAGGGCCAGTGGGGCATCAAGGTAGGGATAGATAGTAAGTAGCTGGATAAACAGGTCTAGCACTTAGAAGAAAAGCCTGGCCTAGGGATAAAGATTTAGTAGTCAAAGCATAGAGCTGGTGGATGAAGCCATGAGAGGAGTGTGATTGTTCAGGGAGCACATTTTCAATGAGAGGATATTAAGAATGGGACGCTGAGGGGCGCCTGGGTGGCTTAGTTGGTTAGGCGTCCGACTTTCGCTTAGGTCATGATCTCGCTGTTCGTGGGTTCGAGCCCCGTGTCGGGCTCTGTGCTGACTGCCAGCTCGGAGCCTGGAGCCTATTTCAGAGTCTGTATCTCCCTCTCTCTCTGACCCTCCCCTGCTCACGCTGTCTCTCTCTCTCCTAGAAATAAATAAAAATATAAAAAAAAAAAAAGAATGGGACGCTGAGGTTTGGTTTGTAGGTGTCTAATTGGGAGTCAATAAATATTGCTAGGGATTTTACAGTCTCAGAGCTCACCATGACTCCTTTCTTCCTCTGCCCAGCTACTTACTAGAAGCGGCCAGGTGCAGATCTTCCAGCAGGAAGAGGAGGGAGCCTTTAGAATTCAGGTGTGGCCCAGGCGATGGAACAGCTTGTACTTGGCCCTGGACCCCTTGACTGAGCAGCAGGCGCAGGTGGGTGGGACTAAAGGCAGGGTGGATGGGGCTGTACGTGTAAGGGTGATGTGGCTCCACCAGCAACTCCACAAAGGTTGACTTCCCTGTTGCCGCCTCTCCAGCCAGCAGCACTGGGTATCCCTTTGATAGCAGCAGGTCCACCACGTATAAGAGTCGTTCAGTCTGCAGGACAGGAGCAGGGCTTACTGGGGCAGTGCCAGTTTAGGCAGTAATCTAGCTGAAAGCAAAGGTCTAGGGGTCTTGTCTTAAAGCTGCACCTGCAGAACACTTCATATATCCTTGTGATTATGAAAACATATCAAAGAATGGAAGCAGGGATGGGATGGGGTGGGGTGGGGGAGCCTCGGCTGGTCCCAGAACATAGACTCCCCCAGGATATGTCCTTGAGCCCCAAGCCCAGCTGCTGCCCAATTGTCTTCACACCTGGGGAGAAGGGTTGAAGGTGCCTGGAATTCCTCTGATGCGGCTGCCCAGGTAATGGCCAGTGAAGGGTACCAGTGTCCCATTTTCAGGGCATACATGTAGATCAAACACCAAGACTGAAGGCAGTGTTTCTGGGTAGTTGCAGAGGCAACTAAGAGAATCCCTCATGAAGGTATCAAAGAGGGGCCAGAGCCTATTCAGATGGATGTATGGGCAAAAGTGTCAGATAGTTACAACAATTCCATTTGTGACACACTCACATATTCCACCCTCCCCCAACAGCCATGTCACCTGGGTTTTAACTCCTATGTGCCAGTCCATCTCAGCTCTCTGTATTCCCCACTCCCAGCCCCACCCCTGCAGATACCTGGAGGGAAGGTGGGCTCCAAAGCCCCAGATCAATGCAAAAAGAAAGCTGCTGACAGCCAGCAAATGCTCCTTGCACTTATTTGGTACATCGTCAGTGTCAACCTGGGATGGGTTCAGTGAGCTGCTTTTTGAGGACTTGAAGCTCTGGGCCACAGGATCACTACAGCTGAGGTCCTCTGCTAAGGTCACCATGGCCAGAATAGGAGCCCAGGGAGGAAAAAGTGGGGGGTGGAGGAAGTGAGGAGAGATTGGCTCTGCTGCCAACTTTTGGTCCCCAGGCCCAAATTCAGTAAAGAACCCAGGCCCCAGGCCCCAGCTGTATGCCAGCTGTCCTCAAAGCCCCATGTCCCAAGCCATCCCTTCCCTTCCCTTCCCCTCACCTGAGACAAGTGCCTTCTCCCCTTCCTCTATGTACAGGTGGGGGTCAAGCAGACCACGCAGGATACGGGCCAAGCTGGTGACTTCGGCCACACCCGGGCAAACGGCCTGCTGCCCATGAACCTGCAGCAGAGAGCTGGCACCCTGGCGGGTGAGGAACTGGAACGTCGCTGGCACCAGTGTTTCAGCCAGGCAGTTGAGCTCAGTGACTGTCTGGGGCTGCAGGCGGTACTCATGGGGCAGGGCTGCCATCAGGACATTAAGCATGCTTTGCCAAGTCTGCTCCCCGCCACACCAGATGAGGGCACACTGGCCTGCCACTGTGGGGGACACATCTGTTGCATCTCCCACCTCCATCAGGAGAAAGGTACCTGGGGGTTGTGCTATCTGCTGACCGTTGGGGAGGCTGAGCTGGGGGGCATCACTCAGGAGGCAAGTGATAGAGTCCAGCCAGGCAGCACTGGTGACCCCATCACATATTATCCAGTGCTGGATTGCTACCGATTCCTGTGATGGGCCCTTTGGGCCTGCCGTCTTACATGGACTGACTGCACGGAACAGCCTGGGGAAGACGCCATGGTGCCAGCAGGGGCCCTCTAGCCATCCCAGGAACTCCTGTGGGCTGAGAACATTGGGATACAGGTGGGTGATCTCCACTGCCTGGCAGCCCTGAGCTGAGGTGTCCTCCCTGGCTGCCAGCTGATTCTGGATCTTAAATAAGCTGTGCCAACAAGTGGTCTTGCCACTGCCTGCAGGGCCCAGGAGCAAAACACCTGAAACCCGGCCCAGAGCCTGGTTCAGCTGCTCCAGGGATTCCAAAATTTGAGGGCTGGGATGAAGGCCTATCTGCTGCAGTTCCCCCACCAGCAATGGCTTCCTCAGCGTGTGGGTCACGGGCTCTGCCAGCACCTGGCGGGCATTAGGAAAGAGCCCACAGAGCAGCTCTTGCAGGTCGTGCAGGCGGACACCACTGAGGATGCTGAACAGTGGTGAGTGTAGCAGGGCACGCAGTAGGGCATCCTCCTCGTTGACAGCTAGGCTATAGGGCTGCTGGGACTTGGGCTCCTTGGTCACATTTATATCTTGTATCATGTTTTCTAATACCTGCTTAAGCAATGGCAAGCGGCAGGGCAGGGATGCAGACACAAGCTCACGCTCTAGGGAGAAAAATTTAGATAAGCGGGAAGCCATGCGGGAGGCATTCTGCATCCCTGCACCCAGCAGGGTCAGCTCTGCCACTTGCTGCAGGTCAGGAAGTGTCAGTGCCACAGGCCGCAGCAGGAGGTGCAGGTTGGCAGGCACAGCAGGACTCAGGGAACGCAGCGTCAGGAAACAGCCATAGCCAACGCGTATGTACACGTGACGTTTCTCAAAGAAGCCACTGCCCAAGAGCTGGGGGTGTGTGGGGTCAACACTGCTGGTGCTTTGGGAGGCCTCTTGGTATAGTGGGGCACAGAGGTGGTGCAGCTCAGCGAGGCGCTGCCCCAGGGCAGAGAGCAAGCCGAGGGGGAGGCGCTGAGCCTCCTCTAACAGTAGCCAGGCACCACCCTGCAAGGCCCCGTTCAGGTAGTTGCTCAGGCTTTGGGCTTCCATTTGAGGCAGGCAGGGCATCGTCACCAGCTGGCGTCCCAGGGCCCGTGCCATGCTCTTCACTGTGTCTGCCTTGCCCACTCCTTCAGGGCCCAGTAGAGTCCCGCAGGCCACCTCCTCCAAGGCCAATAACAGCACCAGGGCTGGCCGTTCAGGCAGCAGGCTGGGGAGAGGCCCTAGTCTGGGACCCAGGTATTCATAATTGTACAGGAAGGACCGACCCAGCACATCTATCCAGCATGCAGCTGGTGACAGAGAAGTCTCAGTAGATGCAATAGTCTTGAGACTCTGCAGGGGTTTCTGGGGGACAGTGTGAGGTGAACCCAGGTGGTATTTGAGTTGGCGGGCCCAGTGGAAATCTGTCAGATCACTGACACGGTGCTCCTGCAAGAGCTGTGCTATATCCCGGTGAGTCACTGCAATGACCAGCAGGGCACTGAGCAGGCTGGTCTGGCGGACAGAAGGCAGGGGCTGTCCACTCTGGGGGGCCCTCTGAGCCTGTATAAAATGCACCAGTGCCTCAAGCTTGCGCACATGTGTGGGGACCATGGCCAGGGTCCTCCCCTTGAGCAGAGCCTCCTCCATCCCCGCCCGCCATACCACCTCCTCTGCCACCATCACACACTGCCAAGGGAAGGCCTGGACTAAGTCTAGCCAGTGGTGGACACACTGCTGCAGGGGCAGCTGGCCTTGCTGGGGCAGCTGCTTGAAGGCCTCATCTAGGGATGGGCCCAGAGCGAGACGGGAAGCCACACAGCCCTGCAGCATGTGCACCAGTGCCAAACGCAGGCACTTCTCCAGATGGGCCAGCCATTTGGGGAGATCTGGATGTAGAGGAATGGACCCCTGCAGCTTCATCTTCTCCCCGCCTGCCCCAAGAACTGCAAATGCCTCCACCTGAGTAGATGGCTTTGGGCTTGAGTCCCGGTCATCTGTGTTTTTGTCGGTTGGGCTGGACTTAAAGCTCACAGCATACACATGAGGAAAGCAGCGTCGTACCCAGAGCTGGGCCTCACATGACTCCGGCGGGGCAGCCAGCAGGGCTACCAGCTCACTATTGCTGAGGAAGAAGAGGCGGGGGAAGTGAGTGCACACCCCATAGAGCACGCTTTCCAGGGCCATGATGATGCCCTCCAGCTCCACCGAGCCTGCTCGCAGCAGTTGTTGTAGCTGCTGGCCTTGGAAGTGAGGGCTCCGCTTGATGCTGGGCACTACGAGTGACAGAACCAGGGGATCAGCTACAGAGGTCTGCATCAGGATCCGATACTGGTCATCCACGGCCTTGAACCGGGAGTTCTGCAGTGAGGGAGGGAGTAAAAGTGAAAGCAGCTCTCCCTCCCATGATAAGCCCCACTATGCAGTAGTCCTTGTCCACCTGCCTCACCCCGCTTCCCTACCAGGTTGGAACTAGGAAACTCGATCTTCATCTCATACAGCACTTTATTCAGAAAAATCCACTTCTGCTGGAAAGTCACCCACACCTCCAGCAGGGTACCTGTGTGAACACCAGAGGAACACTGGAAGGAAACTAGGGTTCCAGCTTCTGCAAGATCCAGCTGGCCCTGACCTCTCAGGGTACTCCACCCCAAAATACTCAGCAGGAATCAGGCACCTTCCTTGGAGAGTAAACCTGCACTACAAATAAACTTTTACCTGGTCACCAGAGCCCAAGAAATAGGAAGAAGTTCCTCACTCTATCCTTCTGGTCTTTCCCCACCCAACCCCCACCTCTCACCCCATCCCTCTGGGCATTCCCTCCCTAGATCCCACCCACTCGCGGGGCTAAAGGCCTGTACTCACTCAGGCTATGCATGATGGTGACCCACTCCAAAGCTATTTTGTTTAAGTCTCCTGACTTTTGGATGGCCAGGATCTTGAACAATACCTGAAGACTTTCCTGGATGGAATCCTGTAGGCTGCTGTAATCTGAGGAAGAGTAGATTCTAGCTGAGCTGAGCTGGCAGGCAGATGGGGCAAGGCAAGGGTGGTGAATACCCAAATTACACTGAAACTCACAGTTCTCAAGCTATTCTCTAGAAGACTCAAATATTTTTTCTTCCACTAGTTGGAAAGTATGCTCACCTAGAGTCAGAGTGTGTTTAAAGCCTGCCCATGTGAGTTATAATCTTAATTACAGAATTTGATCTAATATTATGTTAACTACTGAAATATGGGTGAGGAAGAATTGCTGGTTCTATGGAAACTATGGAAAGCCTTTAGTAAAGGTGAGCTGATAAAAACATGATACTAAATTAGATATATGCCCATCTTTTTAAAGTAGGTTTCACACCCAGCAGGGAGCCCAACACAGGCCTTGAACTCAAAATCCTGACATGAAAACCTGAGTTGAGATCAAAAGTCATTTGCTTAACTGACTGAAACACCCAGGTACCTCTAGGTCAGTTAATTTTTAAAAATTGGGAAACTATAATAAAGTCTAGAAAAATTCTGGACTCCAGCAACTTCACAAGTGTCTTCATGTCATTGCTCAACTTTAAAGAAACTGAAAGTGGAAACAGCGGACAATGCAGTAACATAGGAAAAGCAGCGAGGAACTTCTATCAGTTACTGCAAATCAAGGTCAAGACCTTGTCTTTAGGCTAAGTTATGTTTATACATTTTAAGCTAAAGTAAAAATCTTAAGCCATATATACATCATATTTTATGATCTCCCTATTTAACTGTGAATTTGCCAGTTGAGCTTCAAGTGGATTGGATAAGAGAATTTCTCCTCTATTGGCAGTTCCCTAACTATACCAACTTGGGTGCCTGTGTATATGCTGTTCCCTCTGTCCTGCATGCCCTTCTCTCCTTGTAAGTTTGGCAAACTCCTGCTCCTTCAGGAGTCAGAAATGAGGCTTTATCTATGGGAAAGAAAGATTCCTCTGACTCTCTCCGGTTCTTTGAAGCTGGTCTGCTTTCTGAGATTCTACTGCCCTCAGTTAGATTCTCCATCATGCACTTATCTCTATTCTGTCATCCTCTCTCACTGGACTAGGAGCTCCTGGAGGACAAGACTTCTGTCTGTAAATCTCAGGGTTTCCTGTGTTTGGCTCAGAGAAGGCAGGTAAGTTTGATGCAAGAATGACAAAAGAGTGAATGAATGGGGCAAGAGATCAGACAGCAGGATGCAATCCAGAGGAAAGAGCACTGGAAAATGGAGAGACATGACTGTGAGGGATTTCTTAGTGCACCCAGAAAGGGAAGGACCTTTGCTGAAGGGTCCAGGCATTGGGCAGGAGGGAGGGAGGAGGGGGCTCCCAAGATTAAGATAGTACAGGCGCTACATGGAAGACACTGTCTCAGAACAGACTGATGTCTCAGGCTGTTCCGTAAGAATGGGGCCCTGGCTAGAGAAGCCAGATCTGGCAGGGATTGGTGGATGTGGTGGACAAACGTGGCCCCTAGCAGAAGGCTATCACTGGACAACAACAGCTGAGTCTCACCTGAAAGGATGAAGGTGCCACTATCCTTGCCCACCACCTCCCATTGGGGGCTGTGGAACATTTGCATGTTGGAGTGGTCCAAGGCCAGCGATTCATAGGGTACATACAAGAAGAAGTTGATCAATCGCAGCTGGCGTGCCTCCCAGACCCGCTGCATCCGCCGTAGAGTTTCTTGGGCATGGATTCGTTCGTTTTCACACTGCCAGATCTGGAACAGCTGGGTCTCAGGAGCCAGCACTTGGTGATGGCTCAGGGGATAGCCTTGAAGGTAGGACTCCAGGGCTAGGGCTCAGGGGAATGGAAGTCTCAGAAATGGAGAGTGGGACCATTTGGCTACAGGTAGGCCATCAGCAGCAGACTTTGACATAGGGATGCTGCCTTGAAGCCTACTCTTTTGAAAGGCTTCAGCAGAGCAGATAGTGCCTTAATCAGTTCGTGTTGGAACAGGGCAAGTGTTGGGGGACAGCTACCATCCTGTGTGCCCACAAATTTGGAGCTGCCACCCAGTTCCTTCTGGGGGTTGGCATACTATCAGTCAGAGTCTGAAACCACTCATCAGATCCCCACACCCTCCGGGCAGGACCAAAAACTCAACCTCCCACCTTCCCACCCACAAACCAGTATCTACTGCCCCCTGTCCCAAGGGGCTGTTGGGACTTAGCTGGCTCTATTAGAGTTTAGTAAATAGGTCCTGGGCTTGGATCAACTCCTTCTTTCTGGAGGGCCCCACCTGTTTGATTCGATCTGCAAATTCTAGAAGCGGACAAGTGAGCAGCTGGCCCAGTGTTAGGAGTTCCAGGTTGTGAAGACTGCCTAGCCCTAAGGCTGGAGGTAGAGGGGACAAGTCAGAGCAACATTCAGTATATGGCAGAGTCCAGCCCATATCCTAGAGCCCAGATCTGCAACCCTGAGCCCAGCCTGACCCAGCTCCCAGACAACAGATCTCAAAGCACAACATAGAGCCAAGAACCCAGGACCTAGGGTCCAGAACACAACACAGAGCTCAGAGCTGAGACTGTAGCCTGAGTTCATCCCAGGTCAGCAGAGGACACCCACGCAGTGGGTAGGAGGTTAGAAATGTTTGTCCCTGTGGCGAAAAGGCAGGGAGCAACCCAGGGAGGAAAGGTGTTTTCCTACAGGAGCAGCAGGGAACTGAGTCTTTACCTTTTTCCAATCCCCCCTGTCCTTCCCTTCCCCTCCCCTTTGACTCTACCCAAAACACACCTCGCAGGAGGGCCTGGAAGTTTAAGTTCTGCAGCTGGAAGCTGCCCAGTTTGGTAAGTATTGGCAGGTAGATGCGAAACTCCTCCAGCATGTGCATGCAGCGCTGCAGAACTGGGCTGTGCAGCCCCAGGGTCGTGCTCATCCGGGCCACCTCAGTCAGCCAGCTGTCTGTCTTCTCCTGGGCCATAGTCATGCTGAACTGGAGGGAGAAATGCTGTCAGCTAGAGACCCATCCCTGCCCAACCCTGCAGACTCTCCACTCTGAGGCAGGAGCTCCAAGGAAGGGTGTCAGCACCTTGGCAAAAGCCATGCACTTCCATTCACTGATGCTTTCAGAGATGACTCGGTACAGGTGCCAGATGCGCTGTTGCTGCACAATCGGACGGGTCCCGCAGACTGGCAAGGGCACAGGACTCTTATCTCCTGAGGGATAGGGCAGATTAAGGCCTGGGCTGGGTGTGGGGGAGGGGCACAACAGGGAGTTGTCAGTTAAGAGCCCATAATGGCAGAAAGGAGGGTCTTGAAAGTGCCAGGGGTGGGGTGTCCAAAATTGTCCAGTGGGGGCTATTGTAGGAGGGGACCATCTAAGAGATGGTTATTCCAAGAAAAGGCTATCTAGGAGAATGTGATGGCAGCAAATGGGAATGGTTCCTCTTCTGTTAGTCTCTATCTCACTCTGCTCGACACACCAGGCTCTTTCCTGATGCTTGGATACACCCCAAGCATGCCCCTTCTTGCTGAGAGCTTCTGACTGGTAGCTCATTCTTTCTGGAACACTCTTCCCTTAGAGAACCATATACCTCACTTCTTCATCAAATTCAAGTCCATCTGCATGACGGCTGTGTAGCCCAACCCGTTAAAAACTGCTCTCTACCCTCTCTGGAATTCTCAACACCTCTTACCTTCTCTATTATTTTTTTTCCATGCAACTTATCACCTTCTAATGTACTCCATAATTTGGTTAGATATATACCTACATTTTTTTAAAGTTTATTTATTTTGAGAGAGAGAGCCTGCATGCAAGGAGGGGAGGGGCAAAGAGAGAGGGAAAGAGAATCCCAAGCAGGATCCACTTACAGTGCAGAGGCCAACATGGGGCTCAATCCCACAAACTATGAGATCATTACCTGAACAGAAATCAAGAGTCAGATACTTAACTGACTAAACCACCCAAGGTGCCTCCATAAGTTGGTTATATTTTATGTTTTTTTTTTTAATTTTAATGTTTTTATTTATTTCTGAGAGAGAGAAAGACAGCGTGAGCAGGAGAGGGTCAGAGAGAGAGGGAGACAAAGAATCTGAAGCAGGCTCCAGGCTCTCAGCTGGCAGTCAGCACAGAGCCTGACGCGGGGCTCGAACCCACAAACTGTGAGATCATGACCTGAGCCGAAATTGGACGCTTAACCAACTGAGCCACCCAGGCGCCCCTATATTTTATGTTTATGATTTGTTGTCTTTCTCTCCCAGCTACAATGTTGGGCCCGTGAGGGTGGGGGGTGGGGGTTGTTATTTATCCATTGATATACCTCAAGCCTGGTGCACAGTATAGGCACTCAACGAGTACCTGTTAGACAAATGAATAAATCCATGAGATGCATATGAAAAAAGATCTGGCCCACAGAGAGGACCGTAAGGAGTAAATGGTGATGCTTCCTATTTTGTGTGCTTCTGGCCATTATTCCCTCCCTTCATCTCATAAGCTGCTGCATTATTCCTTGACCAATTATTTATATTTGGTTGGGAGATATGTGTCAAAAGTAATTTGCTGTTAACAATAATTATAGTACTGAGATTTGTAATACTTAAAATATATTGACCAGACTCAAGGATATTACAGTAAAGTTGTCATTCTCATTCATCTGAATTCCAGTATACTTTCTTCAGTGAGAGAAAAAGTAATAAAATAATACTCAATCGCTGGGAATCATGAATTTTACATGTGTAAGCATCATCCATCATGGAAAGCAGAATAATGAAAGACTGAGAATCACTATGAGGCTATCAAAACTCGCATATGACCAGAAAAAAAAAAAGATGGTAAATTGAAACCCTTCTAATCTTCCTTTGTCTGAACTCAAAAGATCTGACTAGAGACTCATATAACCTTTGATAGCAGTTGTCTCAACATCAAATCTTGGACAAGTAAAGAACTTCCTTTGTAAGAAAAGAGCAGGCATTGTATCTCCAGACACATGAGAAGACAAAGACAAACTTGAGGATTAACAGCAAATATCCTCTGACAGACATTTGCTGTGGTATCTACTGAGTAAGTTTCATTGCATCTTAAAACTTTTTATTTAGAAGTGATTTCAAATTTTTTAAAGTTGCAAGAAAAAGCAGTAAATAGAATATCTGTATACCATTTGTTAACATTTTACCCATTTTCTTTATTGCTTGTGTTTATAGGCTCTGTGTGTGTATGCAGTATGTATACACCAACACATAATTCTTTACTGAGATATTTAAGGGTAAGTTACATATATCATGGCCCTATTTATCCCCCAAATACTGTGTATTCCTTAAGAATAGGGATTTTTTATATAACTATACTTATCAACTTCATATATTACATTGATACAATTTTTTAATCTATAGTCCATGTTCCAATGTTGTCAGTTGACCTAATAAGGTCCTATATAGCATTTTTTTCCCTCAAGTACAGTATCCAGTCCAGGATCAAGTACTCCATTTACTTGTCATGTCTCTTTAACTTTTTTAAATCTACAACATTCCCCACCGCCTTCATCTTTTCTAATAGACATTTTTGAGGTATACTGACCCCTTTCTCCCCCTTTTTGTTAACAGAAAGTTCCTCATGTTGTGTTTGTATGATTCTCTTCATGACTGAAGTTATTCATTCTCAGCTGAACTACTGAATAGTTGTGTCCTCTGGGTATCATGTCTGAAGGCACATGATGTCTATCTGTCCCTCACTGCTGATGCTAACTCTTATCAACTGGTCAAAATGTTGCCCAATTTCTCCATTATTACTTTCTGGATTAAAAAGATACCATTTGTTAAGGGGTGCGAGGGTGGCTCAGTCAGTTAAGTGTTTGACTCTTGATTTTGACTCAGGTCATGATCTCACAGTTCATGATTTCAGGCCCTGTGTCAGAAAGGCTCATCGTGTACCTAACCTGTGACAGCCCTGGGGTCACCCACTCTCTGAGAAGCCCTGGTAGGGAATGATATTAGCAACTAAGACCAGGGCACAAAGTTGCTTCTTGCTGTTGGAGTGTCTTTGCTTCTTAGTCTCTTCAGCACACAGGGCTAGGAAATATACTCAGGTATAGATACACATATGTGTACACATATACATATACATGTGCACATAAACATGCGTATACATACAGTATGTGTGTATTTCTAAATGCAATGGAAATTACAGAGTAGATTCCACAGGAAGTGGAGGTTTATAAGACAAGCTCATGATATTTCCTCAAAATTCAGAATAAAGGAACAAGTGATGATGAAGATAAAAGAAATGGAGGAGATCCAGAAAATCCAATATACAAGTATGAATTCTGGAAGGAGACCAGAGCAAATATAAGAGCCATTATCAAATAACTGATAAACAGATTACCTACCCAGGAAAAAAAAATCAGATTGAGAGCAGATTTGCCCACAATGCTAAATATCAGAAGGCAATGATGCAATATCCTAAGTTTGGAGAAAAAATGTTTGTGACTTCAGAATTCAATATTTACCCAATCTGTGATACAAGGACATTGTAAAGTCATTCTAGGCATAAAGAACTTAGAAATTTTAACACTTCCAACTCCCTTCTTGGAAAAATAAATATCACCACAACATAAGTAAAGGATGAAAATAATGAAAAGATGGGTTATTTCTAAAAAAGGTAGTACAACAACATGGATGGACCTAGTGGGCATTATGCTAAATGAAATGAGTCAGACAGAGAGAGACAAATACCATGTGATATCAATCATGTGTGGAATCTGAAAAAACAAAACCAGTAAATAAATAAAACAAAAAGCAGAAATCACTAGCTTGTACACCTGAAACTACTGTAACACTGGTTGTTAACCACATCAATTAAAAAAAAATGGTAGTGGGAAAACAAAACTAGTGAACCTTAGATGTGAAAATAGTTGATAACTTGGTTATAAAACCAAGCAAATGTCAAAAGTACTGAGTAAAATTGGGGTGCCAAGGAGGCTCAGTCAGTTAAGTGTCTGACTCTTGATTCTGGCTCAGGTCCTGATCTCACTGTTCATGGGTTCAGGTCCCGTGTCAGGCTCTGTGCTGATGGTGTGAAACCTTCTCGGGATTCTCTCTCTCTCTCCCTCTCTCTCTACCCCTCCTCCACTTGTGCTCTCTCTCTCTCTGAAAATAAACTTTTTTGATAAAAAGTATTGAGTAAAATAAAAGATACATAATGGAAAATAAAGAATAGTATTAATAATCTACCTTTAAGGTTCTGGATTATTTTAACAAAAGCTGGGAGTTTGGTGGGGTGCCTGGGTGGCTCAGTTGGTTGGTTAAGTGTCCGACTTCGGCTCAGGTCATGATCTCACGGTTTGTTGGTTTGAGCCCCCGCTTCTGGCCCTGTGCTGACAGCTAGCTCAGAGTCTGGAGCCTGTTTCAGATTCTGTATCTCCTCCTCTCTCTGACCCTCCCCTGCTCATGCTGTCTCTCTCTCTCTCTCTCAGAAATAAATAAAACATTTAAAAAAAAAAGCTGGGGGTTTGGTGAAGAGCTAGGGATGGACAATGGAACTAAAAGCATGCTCTGGGACTTTCTGGGACTAGCATCATAAGGCTTGAGGCCTCTACTCCGCCTTTTCACAAACATCCTCAATCCCCAGAGGAAAGTTCAAGGTTTGTGGTCTATATCAGTTACAGGGTCTCTCCATACTTGGCCGAAGAAAAAAGTCCCTTACTTGAGGATGGTCCCAAGGTGTCCTCTCCACCCTACAATTGGCCAAACAGTCCTGGAACTAGGGATGCCCATAGACAGAGTTGGTAATAGTTGGTAGTTGGCCAGGAGGCAACTCAGAAGTAGTGTGCCCTTCCAGGGGATAAAAGGAACCAAAAGAAGTGACTGAATCTGAAAAGTGAAACTTGAACCCCAAAGTTCTTTATGTGCAGAAGAGAACCAGTCTAGCTTCACCTTTGTACAGAGGGCTAAGACCAATAGTTCTGCCCTGGTCTTCTCCTGTGGTTCAGAGAGACGCTCAGCAGCTGCCCCTCTATACCACATGGGCTGGAAGCACTGGCTAAGGCTTATCAACACCTATTTTTTTTTTTTTTTACAAATAGTTTATTGTCAAATTAGTTTCCACATAACACCCAGTGCTCAAGACCTATTTTTATCTGGGACCTGCATCCTGGTACAGGACTGGGTTGAATCGGCTAAGAACTATAATGAGGGCAACTTTGCATTTCCCCTGCACAGGCTTTTAGCCCTCCAGCCCCATCACACTCTAATGGAACATTCACTGATCTGCCTTCTCTACCAGACTATAAGCCCTCTGTCTTCCTACTCCAAGCAGAGCCCTTAACATAGTCAATATACGAAGATTCTGTCCTATAATTTTCATTTGTAAAAGAGACTAAAATGAAGGTATGTGATTCCTGAGACCTGCTTAGGGACACTCAGGACATAAGACCCTTATCTCAGTTGGAGGGTCTCTCACAGGATGGTGGTGGAGGGGGCAGGGATCCTCAGTACCAGTGAAGGTGGCATAGGCATGGTGCAGTTCACTGAGGTGGCTGGCTGTGTTCTGGAACTGACGCTCCAGGGAGATGAGCTGGCGCTCCATGCTCTTCTGTTCTTGCGCAGGGTCCATGAAGGGGCCAGAGAGGGCCTTCTCAATCAGGCCTTCCAGCTCCACAAGTGCGGCTGCTATCAGCTGCTGCAGCTTGGGCACGATGGAATGTCTCTTGCTGAGCAGGAACTCTGAGGCCTGGCTTTTTTCAAATTGAAATGCCTCCCACACATCCAGTAGCTGTGGGGCAAGCAGAGTGCAGTCAGGTAGGTGCAGTTGTGGGGGAGGGACGGGGACTGGGAGGCATGGGTGACATCCTCAACTGCCTTCTCACCGAGATGTCCAAAGCCTCATTCTCAGCACTAAAGAGGCTAAAGTGGTTGCGGATGAGTTCGTGGAGTGCCCGTATGTATTCCATTCGCTTCTCCAGCTCCGCGTACTGCTCGTTGGCCTTGTTCAACTGCAGAGGCTACAGCATGAGACCAGCACCCCCACAGCCCTGTGCACCATTTTGGGCTCATCCTGAGGGGCGCTCCCACCTTCTAGGGGCCCCAGACTCCAGCAGCCGCCTTTACCCAACTGGGATCAGGGGCACTGTGGGATCAGATCCTGTCTGACCTAGGTCTTTGTGAAGATAGCAGGCTCCTCCCCCACCAAGTCATTATCCTGATGACAGGGTGATAGATCCCTAGCTGACTGTCATAGAGAGTCTCTCATCACACCAGGGCTTCTCCCTGACATGTGGAAACTGAGGGCCATGAGAACAGGATGAGAGTTAGTAAGGGCAGATTGCATACATGAGCATAGTTTAAAAAGCATCAAGCCCCATTGGGAGCTCAGCAGAGATTTGAAGAGAGCGTGTTGAGCATGTGAGCGAGATGGGCCCCCGGATAAGCTGGGAAGGAAGCATGGGAAGAGCCCACCTTCTGGGAGCACTGTGCAATGGTATGAATATCTGAGTTGATGGTTTGGAAGGCCTCCGTGAAATCTGTGAGCTCCGTTATTAGTTGCTGACTGCGGGTCCAGCACTCATTCTGCACATGTGTAAGAATGTCCTTCCTGATGCTATCCAGCTTGGATTCTGAAGACAGGAGGGGGTTCGGTGTTAGAAAGAGAAGGGGGTACTGGGCAAGCGCTGTGGGTCCACAGTGGGGGAGAGGTAATGGGGAAGCCAGACCACAAATTCATTCCCTGACTCAGTGAACACTTACTGGACTCCTGTTCAGTGTCTGGTCAGCTGCTATCCACTGGTGCTAGCCACAGCTATCCACAGCTACTAAAGGCTGTGCGGGACACCAGGAGACCAGAGTGAGTGGATGAGACAGAAAATGTTCCCACCCTCAGAAGTTTACAACATGGTGGCAGAGACAGACAAACAAATGGACAATCACAAACCAGTATGATAAATGCACTGCAAGTTCCCAGCCTGACATAGTGAAAGGGGAGGAGGCCTGAGGAGGCTGGGAAAGGCCTCCTCCAGGAGGGAACACTGGAGCTGAATGCACTGAGTAGCTAATGCTCCAGGGGGCAAAGGCACACCAAGCAGATGAAGAGGCATGTGCAAAGGCATGGGAATAATGTGCTCACGAATAGTAGAACAGCCTATCCAGATAAAAGTTTTCTGTTTGGGAAGTCGTAGTGGCTTTGTTCTAGTAGAAGAGGTAGCAAGAAAAATGTGTAATCTCAGGGCACCTGGGTGGCTTAGTCAGTTGGGCATCCTACTTTGGCGCAGGTCATGATCTCATGGTTCCTGGGTTTGAGCCCCACATGGGGCTCGGTGCTGACAGCTCAGAGCCTGGAGCCTGCTTCATATTCTGTGTCTCCCTTTCTCTCTCTCTGCTACTCTCCCACTAGTGCTCTGTCTCTCTCGGCCTTTCAAAAATAAATAAATGTTTTAAAAAATCTTAAAAAAAATGTGTAATCTGCCTTTTGCTTTTAAAGATAAAAAAAAAAGAAGCTATCAGGTGGACATGGGGCTTAAAAGGTAATATTGGAGGCTGCCTTTGGTGATATAAGCAACTCCACTGTTTCTAAGGGCAGGAATAGCACTAGTATGATGCCTCACCAAATCACTAACACCACTAAAATACCACTGATTATAAGAAGCATCATTATTTTATATACCATGCAAAAAGAAAAAATCAATGCCATCTAAACTCTGACATGCCATCAATCATAATACACCTCTTAAGTTCAGAGATGCTAAAATATGCTCAGGACAGCAAAATGCAATATAGAAATATGATATGCAGTATACCAGGAAATACAGTATAGAATGCTTGCTTACTACATGCCATATACAATGTCATCTACTTTGCCTATATTAATCCTTTCAATCCTCACAAAACCCTTTGAGGTAGATACTATTATTGTCCCTGTTTTACAGATAAGCAAACCAAGCTTCAGGTTAAATAGCTTTATCAATATCACACAATGTCAACAAAAGTCCAGGAACAGAAGGCTTCATAGGCAAATTCTACCAAATATTTAAAGAATATTCTTCTCAAACTATTCCAAAAAATAGAAAAGGAAGGAAAACTTCTAAATTCATTCTATAAAGCCTGCATTACTCTGACACCAAAACCAGATTAAGACACTACTAAAAAAGAGAACTGCAGGTCAATATCCCTGATTAACACATGTGCAAAAATTCTCAATAAAATACTATTAAACCAAATCCAACAATTCATTAAAAAAAAGCATTCACCTCAAAAAGAAATCATTCACCTCAATCAAGTGGGATTTATTCCTGGTTGCAAAGGTGGTTCAATATTCACAGATTAATCAATGTGAAACATTACATTAATAAAAGAGAACCATATGATCATTTCATTAGATGCAGGAAAAGCATTTGACAAAGTATAACATCCATTCATGATAAAATCCTTAACAAAGTAGGTAGGTTTAGAGGGAACATACCTCAATATAATAAAGGCCATATATGAAAAACTAACAGCTAATATCATCCTAAATGGAGGGGAAAGTGAGTGGTTTTCCACTAGAGTCAAGAACAAGACAGGGATGTCCATAGTACTGGAAGTCCTAGCACAACAAAAGGAAATAAGAAGACATCCAAATAGCCAAGGAAGAAGTAAAACTTTCACTTCACCATTTGTAGATGGCATGATACTATATATACACAAAACCTGAGGGGCATTTGGGTGGCATAGTCACTTGAGAGTCCAAACTCAATTTCAACACTTGATTTCAGCTTAGGTCATAATCTCATGGTTCCTGAGTTTAATTCCCCATGCCCTCCCCCACCCCCAACATTGAGCTCTGCACTGATAGTGCAGAGACTGCTTGGGATTCAATCTCTCTCCCTTTCTCCTGCCCCTCCCCTACTCACACGCATGCACGGGCTCTCTCTCTCTCAAAATATATAAACTTTTAAGAAATTAAAAAAAGAAAACCCAAAAGACCACCGAAAAACTGCTAGAAGTGACAAATTCAGTTAATTTACAGGATACAAAATCAACATACAGAAATCTATTGCATTCTATACATCAATAATGAAACAGCAGACAGAGAAGTTAAGGAATCAATCCCATTTACAACTGCACCGAAAACAATAAGATACCTAAGAATAGACTTAACCAAAGAGGTGAAAGATCTGTACTCTGAAAACTATAAAACACTGATGAAAGAAACTGAAGATGACACAAAGAAATGGAAAGACATTCCATGCTTGTGGATTGGAAGAACAAATACTGTTAAAATGTCTATACTACCCAAAGCAATCTACATATTTAATGCAATCCCTATCAAAATACCAATAGCACCTTTCACAGAGCTAGAATAAACAATCCTAAAGTTCGTATAGAAACACAAAAGCCCCAGAATAGCTAAGGCAACCTTCAAAAAGAAAAGCAAAGCTAGAGGCATCATAATTCCAGACTTCAAGTTACATTACAATGCTGTAGTAATCAAAGCAGAATGATACCAGCATAAAAATAGACACATAGATCAATGGAACATTACAGAAAACCCAGAAATGAACCCACAGCTGTATGGTCAATTAATCTGCAATAAAGCAGGAAAGAATATTCAATGGGAAAAATACTGTCTCTTCAACAAGAAGTGTGGGAAAACTGGACAGCTACATGCAAAAAACTGAAACGAGACTATTCTTATACCATACAGAAAAATAAATTCAAAATGAATTGAAGACCTACATGTAAGACCTGAAACCATAAAAATCCTAGAAGAGAATACAGGCAGTAGCCTCTGTGACATCAGCCATAGCAACTTCTTTCTAGATATGTCTCTTGAGGCAAGAGAAACAAAAGCAAAAATAAACTATTGGGACTTCATGAAAATAAAAAGCTTCTGCACAGCAAAGGAAAACAATCAACAAAGCTAAAAGGCATCTTACAAAATGGAGATGATATTTGCAAATGACATATCTGATAAATATAAAATATATAAATATACAAAGAACTTGAAAGCATAACACTCCAAAAATGAATAATCCAGTTAAGAAACAGGCAGAAGACACAAATAGACATTTTTCCAAAAAAGGCATTCAGATGGCCAAAAGGCACATAAAAAGATGCTCAACATCACTTATCATCAGTGAAATGCAAATATGAACTATAATGAGGTATCACCTCACATCTGTCAGAATGGCTAAAATCAACAACATGAGAAACAACAAGTCTTGGTGAGGATGTGGAGAAAGGGGAACTCAATTACACTGTTGGTAGGAATGCAAACTGTTGTAGCCACTTTGGAAAACAGTGTGGAGGTTCTTCAAAAAGTTAAAAATAGATCTACCTTATGATCCAGCAATCATACTACTGAGCATTTACTCAAAATATACAAAAACACTAATTCAAAGGGATACATGCATCGCAGTATTTATAGCAGCATTATCTACAATAGCCAAATTATGGAAGCAGCCCAAGTATCCATCCATTGATGAATAGACAAAGATGTGGTGTGTGTGTGTATATAGAGTAAAATATTATTATATTATATATTATATAATTTGTTATATAAATTATATCATATATTATTCAGCCATAAAAGGAATGAAATCTTGTCATGTGCAACAATATGGATGGAGCTATAGAATATTATGCTAAGTGAAATAAATTGGAGAGAGACAAATACAATATGTTTTCACTCCTATATGGAATATAAGAAACAAAACAAATGAGCAAAGGGAAAAATAAAAAGAGAAAGAGAGGCAAATCAAGAAACAGACTCTTAACTATAATAGAGAAGAAACCTGGATTGGTTAACCAGGTGATGGAGATTAAGAAGTACACTTGTGATGAGCGCCGGGTGACGTATGGAAGTGTTGAATCACTATATTGTACACCTGAAGCTAATATTTTGCTGTATGTTAACTACCTGGAATTTAAATAAAAACTTAAAAAATATATCACACAGTGGCAGGGCAAAGATTCAAACTGATGCAGCCTGGTGCCATTCTGTTTTATTTTATATTTGGAGGGGTGAAAATAAACTGACTAATCCTTTATGAGCATCTTTGCAACTAGAAAGTGAGGTTCCAGGGACAGATAACTGAGACACACTGGGTATGACCCATCTGGAGCCTTGAAGGAAGTAACCAATAGGACTCAATACCAAGAACCGGTGGTGGTATTTCTCGGAGAAAACTGAGAGAGGGGGAAGCCATGGAGGGGCATCCAAGGTTGAACAGAATGCAAGGAAGAGAACTTACTTTTTCAGACTATCCCTGTGGCCTCATACAGTAGCTAGGCAGTTGCAATTGTGCTGCTTTTTAGACCAGCAGCATCAGGCAGGTGATGGTAAAAAAGGAGCTCAACAGCGACATCGTATGGTGTAAATCAGCGATAGACTGAAAATACCAGGGCTGCTGGGGGTTAGAAGTTACAGACGGATGGGAAAACAGAATTGAGAGATATTTAGGAGGCAGAAGGATAGAAGGGATTTGGAGACAAGTTGGATGTGGTAGAGTTAGGGAAAGGGAAGAATAAAGGATTAACACTAACTCAGAAGAGTGAATAATAATGTCATTCACAGTTCAGGGAAGCCCAGGCAGAAGAACAGAGTTGGAGGACAAGTAGACAAAATTAGATCACAAGGATGAGAGTAGACAAAAGGGGATAAGGTTAAATGAAAATATTAAGCACTTATTGCATGTCTTATTCAGTGCTAGAAACACTGCAAAAAATATCTCATTTACTCTTCCTTATCATAACCCTGCATTGTCATGTCCATGTTACAAAGAATTTAACTGAAGGTCAGTGATCTGAGGTCACACAAACTAGTGAAAAGCAGAGTCAGGATTCTGAGCCCCATGTTTCTCTCTTTCCATGTGTTCTTCTTGAAGAGACCAACTGATCTTGGACTAAGGACTAAGAATCTAACTAGAAAGAAAAGAGACTTCCTGAACAACAGTGAAGCAAAGCCAAGGTCAGAAAGAAATCAGGCTAACCCCAGGCCCTCCCTGTTCCTCCCATGGCAGCTTGAATCCTCTATACATTTAGGTGGGGCTGTGGAAGGGCAAGTGAGGAGTTTGCGGCCCAGAAGATACATAATTTGGCATGTGCTTTCATTTGTTGAAAAGTAAAGACTAGGAGGGTGAGGCAGGCAAGCACTTTCAAGAAAGCTCTTTCAAAGCCTCCCAAGGTCACCCACCTTTATAAAGAAAGCAGCCGTGGGGACCATGGGTCTGACAGAATCTGCTCTCGGCAGGAAGCAGACCCTATTGGTTGTTAGGAAGTAGGTGAGAAAATGGAACCACCTTTCTGTTTCCTAGAAGTATCAATGGCTTCCCAATCTACCCTACTGTGAGCCTTTCTAAGACCAGTTTCTAGGCAGAGACGCTTTAGCCAGTAAACAATAGCATGAGACATCCTTCCCATTGGAAGGGAGGGGGGAAAAAAGGACCAAAACTAGGTTTTAAACCAGATTTCTCAGTGACCCAGGGAGACCAACAACTGAGCCTTGATCTAGTGTGGGCAGATAGAGACAAGAGGGAAACTGTTGAGGAGGAAACAGATTAAAGAATGGGCTTCAGCTCCAGCTTCCATGTGGAACTTTGGGAAGATACCACCTTGCAGACTGCCCACATGCTAACAATGAGATACCCACAGGAAGGTAGAAATCACCTCTGATGTATTGTAGTATGATGTGTTGCAGCAGAAAGAGGGCTAAATACCATGCTCCCAAGCCCTCCACAACTTCCAAATGGCAGGGGATAGAGAAGATAATGGAGTGTTAGTAACCAGTGGGCCTGGATGGGTTCCAATGTAGAGGAGTGAGGGACCCTGAAGCAGAAGCTATGGGGGTAGCCAGCCCAAGATGAAGATTGAGTGAAGGGTTGACTAAAATCTCATGGATCTGCAAAGCCAGCTGGATCCAATGCAGGGCTGAGTTAGCAAAGGTAGACACTCTGGGTTCCTAGTCGCCAAGAGGAGACACATAGTTACATCAGCTCAGGCCACCGCTGCACCAGAAGCAGCAATGTCAGAAAGAGGGCAGGGACCAGGCAGGGATGTATCACACCTCCGTGAGGGTTGACAGAAGCCAGCAAAGAAGAGCACACAGCCCAGCAGCCCTCTCCAATGTCAGATGCCACCTTGGGGAGGGAGAGGAGCAGAGGACGCTTGAGAGCAAAAACAACCCAGAACTGTAATACGAATTTTGAATTGACCAAATATCCAAAATAGACTGAATTAGATCAAAAGTGCAAAAAGCGCTTTCACTTTCAATCGAAATACATTCTTCTGCCATCTGCAGAAGTTAGGATTACAGAGTAAGAGGACATCAGTTAAGGAGAGTAACATTTTGTACATGCAAATTATAGTGTCAATTTGGACTCTGCTGCCTGTGGGGAGGGGCACTCTTGATTCCTGAGAATATCTGCAAAGAAACTGAGCTCACTAGCCTAAGGAGTAGGCTAAGATTTTTCTCACTCACATTTGGTTTCAACTACTTCCATGCCAGAAAAATAGAAAGTGTCAGGTGACAGAAACAGGATTCCTAAAGAGTATGGGGAATGAGTAGAGCCAAAATGGATGGAGAGGCTATCCTCCGTTAATGATCACACCTTTACTTGCAAAGGGAAGGGGCCAGGACCTGGGACTTTGGGAGGCTCTAGAGGTCCAATGAGGGACCTTCACCAAAAGTCCTTGAAGGACATTCCAGGCCCAAGGAGGGCCAAGCAGATGAGATAAGGAAGGTGCAAGGGAAGGAAAGAGGATAAGCAGCACTCACCCATCTCTGCCTGTATGTGATGGCAGTTCAGCAGCAGCAATCTGCCTTTTGTGATCAACTTCTTAGGTACGTTGGAGACACGAGTCTGCCACATGTTCACGTGGCTTACCAGCATTATATAGTTCTTGATGGGACAACCTCTCATGGACTCCAGCTTCTGAGGCCCCCAGGCTTGCAGGAACTCATGAATGCCTGTCATCCAGTGATGTTCCTTGCAGAATTCCTTCACCTCCCACAGCATGCCCTAGATGCAGACAAGGTGCTTAGGGCAGAGGTGGGTAGCTATGATGGGCATTAGTGGGCATCACTCCACTCCTTAAACTTCTGTTCTCACCTCCAGCAAGGCCTGTTGCAGGGTCAGTGCCTGCTGGATTCGAGGATTGTTGTCCAGGTCCTCTTGCAGCTGCTTATGATTGGGGGGCAAGTACTCACCCCGCAACCGGCACCCACGGACCCCCAGGGTTTCAGTAGCTGTGCGAGACTTCCAGGGCCACACCAATCCTATGTTCGGGCCACAAAAGATGTGCACAGCGTCGCTGGGCTGGCTCTGGAGCTTGGGCATCATGAATTCCTTGTCTGAGTCCTCCTCCTCGTCTTCTTCTAGTGGGACACATGCCATAATTATCCATGAGTGCCCTGCTGGGCCTCCACACAACCTCTCCCTCTACCTGAATGTGTACATTACACACACACGTGCATGCACACATACACATACATACACACATACACACTCCCTGCTCCTGTGTGAGTTTATATATACATCTATATCACAAACACTGACCCACTGAGGGAATGTATTAGTTATGGTTCAGGTTCAGAAAACAGAATTTAGTTAGTATAAGCAGTAAGGGAATTGTTATGGAATATTAAATGAGTTGCAAATAGCGAGAAGGGCTGAAAAACAAAAGCACTCTAGGCTGAGCATCTATGGCTTTATGCTGCCTGGCAAATTGGGATATCACTGCAATACTACCAGCTACAAAAGCACATTACCTCTGTTATGATCTCCTCCAGCAGAATGGATAGAATATGTGTTGCCTCTCTCTCTCTCTTACCTTAGTTTTGAACTGAAATCTCTTGCAGATCTAAAGCACATACAACACCTAGCTGCAAGGAGATCTGGGAAATGTAGTTTGTAGAACTCCAGCCTCTGTGGAACAGAGGAAGAGATGGCAAAGAGATTGAACATGCTAGTCCTCAGTATGTCTTAAGAAATATCCTTGAGCCTGGCTTCTCCTTTAACTTCTTAGAAACTTGCTAATTGCCAATTTCAGTATTTATGTTAAAACTTTGTGCAAAAAGGTGGGGGGGAGGGTGCTTGGGTGGCTCAGTCAGTTAAGCATCCTACTTCAGCTTAAGTCATGATCTCATGATTCATGAGTTCGAGGCCCACATTGGGCTCTCTGCTGTCAGCACAGAGCCTGCTTTGTGTCCTCTGTCCCCCCCCGCCCCTCCCCTAGATGCACTGTCTCTGTCTTTCTCAAAATAAATAAATAAACTTTAAAAAAAAAAAAGGTGGGGGGAAAGCATTGGAATGTTCAGAAATTAGATGCATAGTACCAACACTTAAACATACAGTGCTTCCCGACCAACAAGTCTCAGTCCTCAGATCTCTTCTCTTCTCCGTCTGTACTTTCTAGGAGAACTCATCCAGTTTCATGGTTTTAAGTACCATCCATTTGCTGTCAAATTTATGTCTAGGTCAGACCTCTCCCTGAATCCCAATCCCAATTAAACAACTGCCTATTCCACATCTCTACTTGGATGTCTAACATGTACCTCAAAAATGATCTCTGATTTCTCCCTTACTCTAAATTATTCTTCCTACAGTCTTCCAACTTCAGTAAATGGGAATTCTATCCTTCCAGTTGCTCTAGTCAAAAACTTGAGTTATCTTTCACTATTCCATCACAAATAATACACTCAGCCATCACAAAATCCCATTGAGTCTACATTAAAAATATATCAAAAATCCAACCAACTCTCATCATCACTACCACTATCTGCCCCATTGCCCCAGACCACGTCACCATCAGATCTTCATATTTCAATGCCCTTCTAACTTGTCTCCCTGCTTTGGGCCCTTGTCTCAAACATGTTACAGTCTCTGTCCCACATAACATAAAGAATGACCCTTTAAAAATAATGCCAGGGGGGATTCTGGAAAAATGGTGGAAGTGCCAGCACAGTTTTGAAATCTCTCCCAAATTCCCACATAAAAGGACATAAAAGCGACATACCACATAGACACTAAAACCCCAAACCCAATGATAACATTTTAATGAAAATGGGCCTAAGAGATCCTTACAAACCCCAAAATACAAGTGGGTGGGGACAAGGCACCTACAGCCTCAAGAGTTACATGGTATCATCATTTTTAGGGAAGGAAGCAGAAGGGAACAGTGACATAACTCACAGACCTGAGACTAGGAAAACTCCAATACAGTCCAAAGGCATTCTCTGGGGAGCAGAGGGGCAATCTGAGAAGAGGAGGTGAAAGTGGAGGGAGTTTGCCCACTCCAAGAACAATGAAGTCTGTAGGAACTGAAGCTATCTATGCCCAATGAAGTCCTGAAACCAACTGGCCAGGGCTCTCTTCTGGGACTGAAGCTTGACAAGAAGGAGAAAGTGTTGGGGGTGGAATTAAAACTAAACAGGGTGGAAGCAATAAAGAAAAAGAAGAGAGAAAGCAAAACAGGAACCAGGAAATCTCAGAATGCTGGCCACCAGTTTTTGAACACTACAGAAAAACAATAGAAAAGGAAACTGAGAAGTTAGAAAGCCATTTTGAACTTCGCCTCTTCCTAAAAGTTCAGAAACACCATTTTTTCAAAGGTGAGCAACAGAAAAGTATCAACATCAAACTCCTACAAAACCTTTATAAGAAAAAAAATCCGGACAGAATAACATCTTTAGAGACAATGGGAACATGTCAAGAAACAGTAAAACAAGCCCATTGCAAAACTAGGCAAAAGACACTAGCAAAGTTATATGTCATGAAAGAAGAACACATATCAGAGTTAGAAAAATTCAGAAATCATTTGATAGAACTCAGGACAGAATTAGAAATAAAGGGAAAATCATTTCAGAATGGAAACTTAACTAAAAAGGAATTTGAGAGCAAATAAACTTAACCGGTAATGCCTTAAGAGAGACAAAATGTAAAAAAAAAAAAAAAGGATAACTATTTAAAAAAAGGAAATAGAGATTTTTTAAAATTTCAAGATGAAGGGACAAATATTTGGGATAGATGATAAGGATCTAAAATACATGTAACAGGAGTTCCTAAAGAAATACCCACAGCAAAGGAAGAGATCAATACTAAAAACTTCAAGAAAACTCTCCTGAAATAAAAAAATGTAAAACTACAGTTTGATAGAACATACCTGAGAATACTGCCTCAGAATGTTCAATAGCAAGACATACTCTACTAAAATTACTGAATTTTAAGAAAAAAAATGTTTCAGGCATCCAGGCAAAAAGGGAAATAAAATTTTGCCTCCGCAAGCCCTTCCTGGGGGAATCTAAAGAGAATTAGCTTCAGACAAACAAAATTACTGACAGACTGATCAATAAAGACTGCTTAAATATATTGTTACTTGTAGAACTGAAATTAAATGAGGTTTTATTAAATATCAATTACTAGAAGAGAAAGAATATAGTATGAAATGGTGCTGTGGAGAATGCTGGTAAGTCTCTTGCTCGTCAGGTTTTGAGAATGGAAGACTGGAACCTTGGAAAGCATGTTGGCTGACTACCCAACAGCTATTCCCTTCTCCCTTCTTCTGTGGTGGTAGAGCCCATCTTCCATGAGAAATTAGAAATGTTAGCCATTTGACTTCCCAGCCCTTCTTGTTGCTGGAGGTAGCCACATGGCCTAGATTTTCACAATGAGATGTAAAAGTGAGTGTGCTGGGGACTTTTTGGAAAAGATTTCCTTTCCTGACAAAATGTGAGAGTCAGAAGAAAAATAGTTTTAAACAGAGAGGGAGGCAAACCATAAGAGACTTAAATACAGAGAACTGAGGGTTGATGGGAAGGGGTAGGTGGCAGGGAAATGGGTGATGGGCATTGAGGAAGGCACTTGTTGGGATGAGCACTGGGTGTTGTATATAAGCGATTAATCATGGGAATCTATCCCAGAAATCAAGAGCACACTGTATATATTGTATGTCAGCTAATTTGACAATAAATTATTTTTAAAAATAATAATAAAAATAAAACCTTTAAAAATATTTTTAAAATATAAGTTGGGCAGGAAGAGCTCTCCCTCCAATGTTCATTCCCCTTTCCCGATTTTGCTTAAGAATGGGATGGTTGGAGCTGGAGCTTATCTTGCAATTAAAAGGCAATAAGCCTAAGGATGAAAAAAAACTTTTTAAAAAAGTTTAATCTATTTATTTGAGAGAGACAGAGACAGTGCAAGTGGAGCAGGGGCAGAGAAAGAGAGAGAATCCCAAGCAAGCTCTACCCTGCCTGCCAGCACAGAACCCAACAAAAGGCTCACATTCATGAAACCTGAGCCAAAAATCAGGAGTCAGACGCTCAATTGACTGAGCCACCCAGGTGCCCCAAAGAAACTTGATTACAGCCTCCCCTACCACACACACCCCTCTAAGAGGATCTGCCCTTACCTATAGCTAAACCCAGAAAGGAGAGGGGACCGATGTGAGGAGCATGATGTTTGATGACCTTTGAGAATGAGATACTTGAAGATACTTTGAGCCTTCTCAAAGGCTCAAAAATGAAACAGAGACTTCTCATTATATGAGATAATTGTTTTCACTGTTAGGCTACTCTTAGGTCTTCTGTTACTTCCAGCTGAAAGTATTCTCAGTGACTCAGAATTCAAGCACACAAGCAAAGTCAAAAGACTAATAAAGAGAAATAAAGCCTTGATGACATTGCCTGGGTGTTGAATTCAGCTCAGCCTGAATCCAGCTGCATCTATGTATTTCTTAGTTATGAGAGCCAATAAATTCCCCTTTTTGCCTACCTAGTTCTGGGTTGGAAACATGTTATCCAAATCCAACTTGCACATTTAGGCCTACATAATATATGTTTATAGCCAATACAAGCATAGCTGGGGCCTCCTCTACCATACACACCCTTCTAAGAGGATATGCTATTACTGGTAGCTAAAACCAACTAATTTGTACCATGACCCATGCGCCTTGCCAGAGCATGTGGATATGTAGTTCTCACTATAGGGTAGGCTAAATCAATCATATTCCTTCTCTTGACAATTTTTTTTTTTTTGAGAGAGAGATAGAGACAGCATGAGCAGGGGAGGGTCAGAGAGAGAGGGAGACACAGAATCCGAAGCAGGCTCCAGGCTCCAAGCTAGCTGTCACACAGAGCCCGATGTGGGGCTCAAACCCGCGAACCGTGAGATCATGACCTGAGCCGAAGTCGGACACTCAACCCACTGAGCCACCCAGGCACCCCCTCTTGACAACTTGAAATACGTTAGTCACACATACAGGAAAACTTAACTGACGGATCATCTAGAGTCAAGGATGGGGTTGGTACCACAGAATGCCCAAGTCATTTGGAAGCAATAGTTATAAGGGAGCAGAAAGTTCAAAGGAAGCAGAGCCAGCTAGTTTTAGGGGAGGATCAGGGGAACCGAGAAGAAGCACAGAGAGAAGTAGAGATAAAAGGACAAGTCGCAATTTGAGACAAGGCTCTCTTCCTGACTTTCTAGTTTCCATTTCTGTGAAGTGTGGTGCTATTACATCTTTTCTGCCATTGAATTTGGTAACTTTCTGTTTTGTGAGGTTCCAAACACAAGACGAGGTTGAGGAACTGTGACTGAAGGTACTAAGACAAACAAGAGTACTCAAGCAATATGGTGCGATATAGGCCATTCATGTGTGATTCTGGGCCATGGAAGGAAAATCTGGTGTATGTTTAATACAACTTGGTGAATGTAATATCCCACAAAACAAAACAGGAATCACTAGCAACTTCATAGTCAAGTGAAATGAAGAGTGAAATAAAGCTTGCTTATGACAAGAAGTCTGATATCAATTAAATCAAAGAAACATAAGTTATGTGTCACCGCTGAGGGATTTGGGCTTCAATTTAAAATAGATACGTATCAGTATAATACATATTATATATATTATATACATATAATATATATTATATTGATTTGTAAGTCAACCTGGAAGCTGCATTTTTAAATATCAATCTGTGAAAAACCAGATAATATAGACCATTACTGTAGGTCTCCTTGAATGAGTCACTCAGACATTTTCCACAGAGCAGCAAAGCTTCTCGTTAAATATATTTATAGAACTTTTCACCTCTTCAGAATTTCTTACAGGGAGATTGGAAAAACAAGTCTCTCTTCTCTTCTCACTGTTACACTGCTTACCTAATCTACTCACTGTTTACCTCTATTCTTCCTCTTGCTGGTCATACTTATTATGTGTCCCACTCCCAAGAGACCCTCCCTGCCACATGCACCCCCCTGGCCAAAAAATATAGTAATGACAGTTTAATTGTTCACATTCTATCTCTATGATAACTTAAACACCACCCCAATCAAAACATACAGAAAACAGTTTATAACAAAAATGGGGCAATCCTCTGTCCCTTCTCAGTGTAACAGAAAAAGATACACTGAGTTTGGTAAAGTTAACGTAAGTTCCTGAACTTCACACATGCTAGATGAGAAAAATCATTATCCGATTGTATTTTCCTAGTTTTAAACTGCTCAAAATTGCTGAAACAATTGTAAAGACATCAGATAACAATACTGATCATCTCTTTTTGGTTGCAAAATGTTCTAGTACTAAGACTGTTCTGTGGAAAATGTTGGAGAATGAAGCTTAAGACTGCAAAATATGTTGCAACTATTTTATTAGTAACAGATCGAGTCTTCTTCTGGGGTCAGACTCTAGTCAGTGTGTAGGTTTCTACTGTAAGGGGCTGATTTTTCATGTTCTTATGTATAAGCAGAGATACTGAAATTATTTTGTAATTTGACTAAAATGCAAATAAAATACAAATTTTGCCTCATTTAAGTAACAGATTTTTCAGATAGATGTATGTTTCTTAAATATCACTAGTTCTGTTTTAACTGCTAGATAGTTTTATTAAATACTACTCCAATTTTCATCAAGAACTTCAGAAAAATCCTAAATCAGAACTTTGGTTCTAGTTCCTCCATGATATTACTTTGATTTTCCCTGTTGGTATTTTTTTCCTTCAAATGCTGATTTTGAAAAATCTCAAATATGTAAGAAAGTTTAAAGGTACTACAAACCCCTTTTATCTATCCACTTTGATTCAACAATTATTAACATTTTTCCACACTGCTTTGTTTCTTCTTTTCTCTTTCCCCAAAAACATTTGAAAGTAAGATAACAAGCATCAGGACATTTCACCCCTAAATGAACCAGACCATGGTGATATTTTAAAGGCAGAAGGGATAGGGGTGCCTGGGTGGCTCAGTTGAGTGTCTGACTCTTGATTTCGGCTCAGGTCATGATCCCAGGATTGTGGGATCAAGCCCTGCATTGGGCTACCATGGAACCTGCTTAAGAAAGAGTCTCTTTCTCTGCCCCTTCTTTGTGTGTGCTCTCTCTCTCTTTCAAATAAATAAATAAATAAATAAATAAATAAATAAATAAATA
>NW_027529429.1:703955-747432 GCF_008692635.1 Crocuta crocuta | reverse complement strand
AGTGAATCTTTCCATTTTCATTAGAATTTAGAATAAAATTTTAAGGTTTTTGTTTGTTTTGCCATTCAAAGGAAAATACTACAGCATACCAAAATACAAATTAGTATAAACTATGAGAGAATAATGTGAAATATCTGGTTTATCTCAGTCCTTAATACTAATAATGGTAAGAAGTTACTATCTTTAGCATGTATCACTATGTACTGAGCACTATACTAGACATATCACCTCTTTTAATGCTGTAAGTTAGGTACTTTAACAAATACTTAATTCCCATTTCACAGGTTAATAAACTAATGTTGGTTCTAGAGCCCTATCTCTTTCCATTATACCATGTAAAACAAATATCAACGATCTCTACCATTTAATGAACCTTCTACTCCTTCAATGAATCCTCTACTTTCTTGTCATCTATTTCCTAAAATTAACTTCATGTCTTTAAGTCATCCTACTGAAAACATACTAGCTGAGTCAAGGCCATGGGGGGTAAGTACCTACATGTCAGATGTGCCTGAATGCATGTCATGGCTTTATTTGTAATGGGGTTAGTATTAGAAATAAAGGAAATGGAACATTTATTTCCTCCCTGATGGCTTACAAAAGTTTGAGGATTGAAAGCCAATAGTAACTGGTAACCATAAAAGCTCAGCACTACTAATGGACTACTTTATATGAAAAGAAAAAGAGTTGTATGAAATAAAGCAAATATCAAATAAGCAGAGTTCTTCAAGTAAGCAAAAATTAATTTGGCAATCAAATTTTATAGTAAACAGAACGCCATTATGACATTAGAGAAAAATCTCATCACGGAGTGTGGATGAATGAGAGGAAGGACAATGTACTCACATTCTTTCATACACCTCTCATTCCACTCAACTGCATGCATACACATGCACACAAGCATGCTCATGAGTGAGCAAAGACACACCCCTATTCTCTAACCCCGCCCCCAACACCTGTGCGCAGTATCTAGGTCATAGCTGCTCCATCCACACCTAAGGCCTGACTCTGTGGCCATGCCACTGGCACTGTGCATGTGACTCTCCTCGATCCTTCTACCCTTCCTACTCCCCTGCCTGTATCTCCTTACTTAAATACCTTCAGAATACAAGGAGTCCCAGGAGGGCTTCAGGTCTGTAGATTCCATTACCTTCACACCAAGGTAAGTAGAGGGGGCAGAAACGGAAAACAGGGAACTGAGTTCAGACCAGGCTGAGAGCTTCTGATTACACAGGGAATACGAATTGGGAATTCCTGCAGCCAGCCCCCCTGCCCAATCCAGAATACCTTCAGGGCAGAGGCCTTGACAGACTGCAGGCCCCCAGTGAGAATCTGGATCATGTTTTCAATACATGGCTCATGAGACAGCTGGCCACAATCGTCAAAGACCAACAGTGCTGAGAGAAAGGGGATCTGCCTTGGGGCCTGTCAAGAAAGGTCAGGAGAGGTCGTAAGGCTACATGTCAGTATCTGCTGTCTGCCATCTGGCCTTGACCACCTGCCCCGCCTCCACACATGCCACGTATCCCCTTACCTGCAGGATGTTGGCCACGAAGGAGGTTATCTCCTCTTCTATGATAGACACAAGGCTCTGGCCAATCATGTAGTATACCAGGCGGGCCAACTGTCCCAGCTGCAGCAACCAGGCCTCTGCTTGCCTCAGCTTCTGCTCCAGCTGCTGGCCCTGTACCTTCTGAAGGTACACTGAGCGTTGGTCGGTCCGAATCCTCTTGCAGTTTTTCACTCGCTCCTGCAGGCCCTGCTGCATGTGATATGTATCCTCGTGAACCTGTCAGCATAGAGAGTGGACAACTCACTGGACAAAGGGGATGGAAAACAAACTGGCCACCCACTGGTCTGTGCAAAACTCTCAGGTCTCAGAGCCTGAAACCTAGCACTTCGATATACCCACAGAGGGCCACTTTTTAGTAGAGATTAGCCCCTGAAATCCTTTAGTGACCAGAGAAGATGCAAAGTGGAGAACAGACATTAAGAGGCCACAGTGCTAATTTGATAGGCCAGGCCTGTCTGCTAAAGGCCCCAAGGATAGAACTCAAAGAGAAAATGTGTGCGTGTATAAACAGAGAAGCTTACCAATACACAGGCTATACAAAGGAAGAGAAAGATTGGATAAGTAGGGCTCAGCAATAATTCCAGGACATGGATTCCAAACACCAGGGCTGCGAGGTGTGGCCTGCTGGCTAGCATAATACTCCTTACGTGACAGCAGATGCTGTCTTGGGGCAATGACAGAGACTTTCCATTGGGGGATGGAGAATGTGGTACAAAAGTCTAAGAGCCTCTTGGTGGCTCTTTCTCACATCTGGGAGGTTTCTGAGCCTCCACAGGCTGCTGACAGTTGCCACCTCTCAGGACTTGTCTTGTTGAGAAACAGAGGGGAGACACCAGGAAGATACACCTGGCCAGATGGACCCTGATGCTTTCCTGTCTTTTTTGATGATCAGTAGAGTCTGTGGTTAGACCTAATAGGTGTGGATTGTATTCTGCTCAACCCAAGCCTCAAACCCCAGTCTTCCGAGACCCAGACCTAAGGCACTTGAGGCCTGAGCCACACATCATACACAAACGTGCCCTCGGCTTGACAAGATGTTCTCTTCCATGCTCTAGAAATAACCTCCATACTTAGAGTACTTCCCACTTCACAGCCCCACAGTCCAGTGCATCACCGCTAGCTAGTTACTTGTATCGCTCGTGCACTGCACTGTCAGTTCTTCCAGGAAGAGGCCTCTGTCACAACTTATCGCATTTATTGTTTAACACAGTGCCTGGCACAGATGGTTGACAAGACACGTAAACAGAATGTATCACTCACACTGAAAGGGCTTACTGAGTGCCAATTAGGATAAAACCATATATACAGCAACAATAATTACTACACCAGAATGTAATCAGTACATATTTTTAAAGCCTCACCACTAAGGAGCAACACCTTCAAAGTTCTGAGGAAATTTTTCAAATCTGTAATTCTGTATCTAGCCACAGTATCACGTTGAAGTTTGGGAATGAATAAAGACATTTTTAGATATACAAAGACTCCAAACATTTACCATCCACAGATTGGTGAAAAAAATAAACAAAAGTATATTTCTGACAGAGGAAAATGAATATGAGAGCTACAAGAAGCTTTGATGAGCAAAGACATTTGTAAAACATATTGCCAGGTCTAAACGAGCAGGCTGCAAAACAAGAATGTTCATAACAATCTAGAATTAAATTCTAGGAGATCTGAACATAAGTGGAATAAGAAGGGTGGAGGGTGGGGAGAGGAAGAGAGGAGAGAAAGGAAATCAGAAGAGAGAGTAAAGGTTCTTATTCTGCTAGGGAGAAACACATGGATACAAATCTACACTTGGCATTCATTCACTCAAAACGCTCACTGAGCACCTTTTATATGGCATAACCTATAATAAGCACTAGAGATATGTCAGTGAATGAAACAAATACAAATCCCCACTTTCTTGGAAGTTGGGGGAGAAATACTATAGTATATAATATCATATAATATAATAATATATAATAAGTAATTTATATTCTATGTAAAAAGGCTATAGGTGCTATGAGCAAAAGAAACACAGAGTAGAAAAACAGATCAGGGATGCTAGTAATAGTGGGGGTTTGCAATTTTAAATAGGGTGACCCAGAGAAGGCCTTTCTGACAAAGTGCTTTTAGAAGAGGACATGAAAGACATTGTTATAAAAATGTAAGTGGAACAGCTAAATCTGTTGGGCAGGTGTATAAATGTCTTACATATGCATTCAGCTGCAAGTGAGAGAAAACTAGAAAAACTGTGGTTTAAGCCTGTAAAAGGTTTATTTAGTGCAATAAGAAATCCCTTAATGGCATATTGGCCCAACCATATAGATCAGAACAAAGCTCTTCTTGAGGCGCCTGGGTGGCTCAGTTGGTTGTGCATCCGACTTCTGCTCAGGTCATGACCTTACTGTTGATGGGTTCGAGCCCCAGTCGGGCTCTGTGCTGACAGCTCAGAACCTGGAGGCTGCTTTAGATTCTGTGTCTCCCTCTCTCTGTCTCCCTCTCTCTCACATGCACTCTGTCTCTCAAAAATAAATAAAATGTTAAAAAAAAAAAAGAACAAAGCCCCCTTTATGTTCCTTCTCCTCCATCTTTAATATGACTTTTGCCCTTATCATGGTGCAAAAGCTTCTCTAGCACCAAAAATTTCATCCAAGGGTCAGGCAATAAGTCAGGAGTAAATGCTCACAATGACATCCTAGTTGGATATGCCTCTTTT
Organism: Crocuta crocuta; assembly: GCF_008692635.1. Classification (NCBI taxonomy): domain Eukaryota; kingdom Metazoa; phylum Chordata; class Mammalia; order Carnivora; family Hyaenidae; genus Crocuta; species Crocuta crocuta. Next base: position 743,158 of record NW_027529429.1, on the reverse strand, counting down.
AAAAAAGTTTTCGATGGGGTGCCTGGGTGGCTTAGTCGGTTAAGTGTCCTACTTTTGCTTAGGTCATGATCTCGCGGTTCATGGGTTCAAGCCCCGCGTCGGACTCTGTGCTGCCTGACAGCTCAGAGCCTCGAGCCTATTTCGGAGTCTGTGTCTCCCTCTCTCTCTGACCCTCCCCTGCTCACGCTCTCTCTCTCTCTCTCTCTCTCTCGTCTCTCTCTCTCTCTCCTAGAAATAAATAAAAATATTTAAAAAAAAAAAGCTTTCGCTGTGACTTCCACTTATGTTTCATTGGTCAGAACAGAGTTACATGGCTTCTTCCAGCTACAAATCTATGAAAAGAAACCAAGTCAAGATTCTAAAACTAAGAAGATGAATAGGCATTGAATGGTTCCTGGGCAACCATGAGAAAAATAAAATGTATAACATCCAAATTATTAGAAGACAATGATGGTAACAAAAATGTAAACAATCCAACGAGAGACAAGGAACACAAGAAGAAGAATCAACCAGAAATCACAGGAAATAGAAAACACCAAAATAAGTTGGAAAAAATAAGTCCAAACCTATCAGTAACCATAATAAATGAGAAAAATCTATTGCGAGACATAGACTCTCAGCCTAAATGTCTTCCAGCTATTTGTAACAGATACACATAAAACAATATAAAAAGGAAGGCTGAAAACAAAGAGATAAAGATAGATGGAGCAAATGCTTGATGCTGTTTACATCAAACAAAAGAGAAACCCAGTAGAAAAGCAGTAACAATAATGCAGACTTTTCATAGCAATGTCACCAAGAAATATTGTTATGAATCTTTATGTATACAACATGATTTTGACATACATGTTGCAAAATGAAAGTACATCGAGGAGAAATGAGCAAATCTATAGTCATAGGAGGGGGTGGTTTTAACATGTATCTCTCAGAAACTGAAAGATAAAGTGGATAAGAAAAATTACTGTGATTGTAGAATATTCACACAGAACAATCAATGAGCTTGGTCTAACATATATATTTTTGTAGACTGAGTTCCCTAGAAGCAGAGCCTGAGAAAAGAATTTGGAGAAATGTGATTTATTAAAGGAATGGTCTTCAGGAAACAAACCTCTAAGGGAAAGAGGGAAGCAAAACAGAAAGGGGAAGTGTCAAGCAAGAGCTCAGTGAAGGCTGTTCTTGTTCCGATGTGGAGAGGGAAGTGGCTTTGGAATGAAGACCTTATTGTAGGATGGTCCCTCCATGAGACAAAGGAGCCAAAAAGAAGGCAGAGGAACTGTGACATGTGAAAGAGACTAAGGAGAAGTGACCACCAAATGCAGTGCACAATTCAGGACTGGATCCTGAAATAAGGGGAAAAAAAGTTATAAAGGACATTTTTGGAATAATTTGCAAATTTCTAGGAAGAACTGTAGGTTAGATAACAAAATAGTATCCAAGTGAAATCTCCTAATTTTTGATAATTGCACTGGAGTTATGGAAGAAAATGTCCTTGTTCTTAAAAAGAAACACACTGGTATATTTAGGGGTAAAGGAACTTATCATGTGCAACTTAAAACTCTCAAATGGTTCAGGAAGATAATGTATACTTAAATAGAGAAAGAAAAAAAGCAGAAATGATAAGACAAACTAATAATCTGGGTAAAAGGTAAATGAGAGTTGATTATACTATCCTTGCAACTTTTCTAATAAATTTGAACTTATACCAAAATAAAAAGTTATACAAGAAAGAAGTAAGAAGAAAGAAAGAAAATGGATTTATCCCAGTAATGCAAAGCTGGCGTAACACCAATAGTTCACCATATTAGACTAAAGGAGAAACATTCCCATAATCATTTAAACAGAATCAGAAAAAAAAAAATCACTGGACAAAAACTCAGCACCCATTCATGATAAAACCTCTTAGCAAACTAAGAATTGATGGGAACATCCTTAAAAATTGATAAAGGTTATCTACCAAACACTTAAATTTTATATCATTATTTATTTAGTGTTTCAAATCTATTTTAGTTATTTAGTAATGCTACAATTTATTGGGCAGCAGCATGCTTTTATTGAGCACAGAGTACAATCTTGGTTCTATAACAATCCAGTTACCAGTTGGGATGATTACTGCTCCTCCCCTTCCCCTACGCCACCCCTCACCTTTGGGGTGACTGCCAACAGGGGCAAGTTCCATTCCATTCCACACAGCAGCACAGAAAGTAGCTCTACATGTTGCATTTGCTTGTCTTTTCACTCTATGGTGCTTTTTTTTTTTTAATATTTTTATTTTATTTCTAGGATAGAGAGAGACAGTGTGAACAGGGGAGGGTCAGAGAGAGAGGGAGACACAGACTCTGAAACAGGCTCCAGGCTCTGAGCTGGCAGTCAGCACAGAGCCCGATGCGGGGCTCGAACCCACGAACAGCGAGATCATGACCTAAGCGAAAGTCGGACGCTTAACCGACTAAGCCACCCAGGCGCCCCTCTATGGTGCTTTTTAAAAGGTTAATTTTAATTTTTTTATGTTTATTTATTTTTGAGAGAGTAAGCAGGGGAGAGAGAGAGAGGGAGACACAGAATCCGAATCCAAATCTGAATCTGAAACAGCCTCTAGGCTCTGAGCTGTCAGCACAGAGCCCAATGTGGGGCTCGACATGAACTGCGAGATCATGACTGGAGCTGAGGTTGGATACTCAACCAACTGAGCCACCTGGGCACCCCAAAAAGTTAGTTTTAATATAGAAAAATGTTTTGATTGTTTATGGTTTACATTGTTTAATATTTGTTTAAGAAACCCTACGATCTTTTCACACTTATGTCTTTTATATACCATGAATTAATTTTTGCATATGGTATAGCAAATATTAGAAAACAATAATGTTTTAAAATACCATTTACAATAGCAACAAAAAGATACCAAATATCTAGTGATAAATCTAATGAAATATATTCAAGACCTTTACATGAAACCTATGAAACCTTAGTAGGAGAAATTAAAGAAATCAAAATAAATGAAGAGATCCATGTTTATGACTAGAAAATGCAATATTAAGATATCAATTCTCCCTCAAATTGACCTACAAATTCAAAGCAAGCCAATAAAAAAAAAATCCCAGTAAGTTATTTTGTGGAAATTAACAAGCTGATTCTAAACTTTATATGGAGATTTAAAGACCCTAGCATAGCCAGGGAAATCTTGTATAATAAAAAGTAACAGAACCTATAATACCAGATATCAAGATGTACCACAAAGCTACAATAATTAAGATGGTGTGACACTGACAAAAAGACAGATAAATAGACTAATCAGACAGAAGAGAGGCTAGAAACAGATCCACACATATATAGTCATCTGATTTAAGAAAAAGATACCACTGTAATTAAGTAGGGAAAGGATAGTTTTTTCAAAAAATGGGGAAAATAAACCTTGGCTTTTATGTCACACCATATATAAAAGTTAATTTGAAATATACTATAGACCTAAATGTGAAAGAAAATATAATAAAAGTTCTAGAAGAAAACAAGGAAATATCTACATGACTTTGGGGTAGGCAAAGATTTCTTAAACCAGGACTCAAAGGCACTAATCAAAAAAGATTGATAAGATGAACTTCAAGAAAATCAAGAACTTCTGTTGATCAAAGACATCATTAAGGGGTGCCTGCCAGGCTCGATTGGTAGAGCATGCAACTCTTGATTTCAGGGCCTCAGGGCCATGAGTTCAAGCCCCATGTTGGGTATAGAGCTTACTTTAAAAAAAAAAAAATAGACACTATTAAAATAGTAAAAGGGTAAGCAACAGACTGGGAGAAAATATCTATAATATATGTATTTGATACAGGATGCATATCTAGACTATATAAAGAACTCTTACATATTAATAAGGAAAAAAACCAGAAAACAGTTAAAATAAGCAAGAGACTTAGACCATCACAGAAGAGAACACCAAAACAACCAATAAACATATGAAAAGATGTTCAACAATTCTGGTGATCATTGAAACACAAATTAAAACTACAGTGAGGGGCACCTGGGTGGCTCAGTCAGTTAAGCATCTGGCTCTTAATTTCAACTCAGGTCTTGATCTCATGGCTGTAATATCAACCCCTGCATCTGGCTCTGCACTGTGTGTGGAGATTTTTGAGATTTTCTCTTTCTCTCCTTCTGGCCCTCCCCTGCTTGCACATACTTTTTCTCTAAAACAAATAAACACACAAATAAAACTACAATGAAATACCACTGTATACCAGTTCAGCTAAAGTTAAAAACTCTGACAATACTAAGTGTTGATGAGAACATAGGACAACTGGAAGTCTCCTATGCTGCTGGGGAATACAAACTGGTACAACCACTCCAGAAAACTGTTTGGTACTTTAAACAAACATATAGCTATTCTAGCAGTTTCACTCCTAGAATACATACTCCAAACAAATAAGTGCTATGTCCACCAAAGGACATGTACAAGAATGTTCACATCAGCATTATTCATAACAACAAAAGCTGGAACAAATTTAAATGTCTATCAGTAGGAGAATTGTGGTACATTCTTACAGGGAAATGCTACACAGCATACAAAAGAGTGAACCACTATTTCCTAGAAAATTATGCATAAACCTCACTAACATAATGTTGAGGGTAAAAAAAATGCCAGACATATTGATTCCATTTACATGCAATTCAAAACTAAATTAATCTATGGTGACAGAGATCAGAGTAATAGTTACCTTTTTGGGGGTATTGACAGGAGAGGTACCAGGGAGTTTGCTGAGGTGCTGGAAATGTTCTACATCTTGTTCTCGGTGATGGTTACATGGATGTAGATACATGTAAATATTTCAACAAACTGCACACTTACAATTTGTTTACTGCATGCAAACTTTACCTTAATTAACAAAATAAACCTTTATTTTTATTTATTTATTTATTTTTATAGAGAGAGAGAGCAGGGGAAGGGCAGAGAGAATCCAGGTCCAGTGTGGAGCCCAACGTGGGGCTTGATCCACAACCGTAGGTTCATGACCTGAGCTGAAATCAAGAGTCGGATGCTTAACTGACTGAACCACCCAGGTGCCCACAAAATAAACTACTATTTAAAAAGTATAATATTTTTGTAACATTAAAACAAAAGTGGGATTTAGGAACTGGGAGGTATAGAAAGGCTGTGCAATAGCTTGCCCCACCTCCCAGCTTAGTGCAATGTCAGCTTAGTGCAATGTCAGGTCCAGCTATTATTGTCTGGAAGCTAAAGGCCATTTCCCTGTATGAATCTACCTAGGGCTTCTTGTACATTATTTCTCATGTTCACAAAATCTGGGTGGATCTCTTCTCTCAGATCTAGTTTACCTGGAGATGGCGACCAGCCAGAGAACTGGGTAAATATCCAGCCCCACCTGACAGACAGCAAACTATAGTGACAGGAATATGTAGCAGGGCCTCCAGGAGCCCTAGGCAGAAGGCATGTACCACAGATGCAAAATAGGCATAACTAGGAAGGACTCCATCACACAGTGGCCTACCAAAGGTTCAAAGTAGGCTCAGAAATAAGCCCAGTGGCATAAAAGATCCAGATTCCAACTTTCAAATCCCCTAATGCCTCTGGCACAAACAGCTAAAGAAAAATCATTGTTATGTTCCTTCTTCTCCCTGCTCAAGGCCAGGACCAACCTTTAGGGAAAAGGTTGAATCCAAGCCTCTGCCCATCTATAATTGATCCATCTACCTCACAACAGAGACTACTGGTGCTGGGCAGGACAATGGCTCTGGGCCAACTTCAGAGTCCAGACCACACAGGGGATCCCAGGAGAAGCGTGAGCCCAGAGGAGACTGGGACCCTGGCAAGCTCAGCTTGGAGAAAACTCTCATAATAAACTGCATTGTAGCCTCTTACCAGGTGCAGGATGGATGTGCAGAGGTTCAGGCAGCGATGGAGCAGCTGCAGAGCCCTGTGGTTCTCCTTGGCTAGAGCCCGCTGCAGGTCCAGCAGCCCATAGCATCGATTGGGGTCTTGGGGGAGCCAGGTGACAGAGCGCAGTTCCTGCAGAAGCCTGCAATCAATGGTGAAGCTGCTCAGAGCTGGCATCTCAGCCTTCCTTCCTTGAGCACCTCTGACCTCTTCCTAGCCCAGCACACCTCAGTAAGCAAAGGTTTAGAAAGATTATAATATTCCTGGTGACCTACAGAGACAGATTCCTTTTGAGAATTCTTTGGAAGAATTCAAGGTGAGGAAGTTGCTGGCCGGGCAATTCTTTGGGAAAGGCCTGGGGTTATGTGCAAATGTTTCTACTAACTGACCTTTCTGCCAGGAGAAGGTCTCTTTGAAAGAGGGGAAGCTAAGGGCCCTAAAAATCTAGAAGGGCAGATCAGTTTTAGGATCAAAGGTGGGGGCACCTGGGTGGCTCAGTCGGGAGCGTCCGACTTCGGCTCAGGTCGTGATCTCACAGTTCATGGGTTCGAGCCCCGCGTTGGACTCTGTGCTGACAGCTCAGAGCCTGTAGCCTGTTTCAGATTCTGTGCCTCCCTCTCTCTCTGATCCTCCCTTGCTCACACTATCTCTCTCTCTCTCAGAAAAAAAAAAACATTAAGAAAATTAAAAAAAAAAGGATCAAAGGTGATGAACCTCCAACTTCTCTATGGACTGACCATCCATAGAGAAGCAGAAAACCTGCTTCTGTTATCCACTCCCTCCCTGAAATATTACTTCTCTCAAAATCCTTGAAAAATATGAAAGACACCCAATAAGCAAAAGATGATCATAATGGGTGTCATCTATTCAGCACCTATTAATAGGCATTGAACATGGTATTTTATATTTACTTTTTAAAAAATGTTTTATTTATTTCTGAGAGAGAGAGAGGAGAGAGAGAGAGAGAGAGTGAGCACGGGAGGGTCAGAGAGAGAGGGAGATACGGAATCCAAACAGGCTCCAGGCTCTGAGCTAGCTGTCAGCACATAGCCCAACACGGGGCTCGAACCCACAAACTGTGAGATCATGACCTGAGCCGAAGTCAGATGCTTAACCGACTGAGCCACCCAGTCGCCCAGGGAATTTTATATTTACAGTCTCACTTAATTCTCATGATAGCTGTGTAGTAGAAACCTTTATCCCTAGTTTTCATATCAGGAAACAAGGCTCAAAGAGTAAAGTCCTTGCTAATGTTCAGGATTTAAATTCAGATCTGTCTAGCCTCTAAGCCCTTATGCTTTTAATTACACTATGAGGATCAGGCTAGACTGGAGGATTCCCAGAGCAGAGGGTTTCAAACTGGTTACTCACAGATCAAATCCAGACTAAAAATGTTTTCATATATTCTGCTAAGAGTTGGCCAGCACATTGTTTTAATAAAAATTTGAGTTAAGTAGGTAAAATTAAGACATTTTCCAACAAAATGTGAATTTCCACGAAATCCTGAAAAACAAGGCAGCTGGCATGCTGTAGCCATATTCCCAGAGGCAACAGACAGCTGGAACTGAGTAGTGACTGTCCTATTTAGATGCAGTCTCCAGACTGTATTCCCCACACTCTCTAATGTCTTGCACCTAACCTACTATGTTTCTTCCATAGCTCCTGCTCAGGCCCTGTAGGCATTTGAGCTTGCAACTTCTATCACAGAGGATAATAAAGTGGCTGAGGAGTGCAAGAAAAGTAAGAAAGTACTGAAAACAGGAGTAACTAAGCTTTCCCTCAAAAAAATAAAAAAAATAAAAGAATCCAAAGGATACCATGGAAAGAGCAGAGAATTTGAATTCAGACACCTGAGTTATGTCCCTAGATCCAATACTCAATAATTGTGTGGTTTGGGTGAGGAATACATAATTACCTCAAAATATGTTCGGGATATGTTATTTAAGAAAAAAACTGGCTACTTAACAGTATGTCAAGTATGACTACAGACATGTATATGATAGAAAGTAAGACCAGAAGGGACATGCAGCAAAATGTTTGTCATGGTTATTTATGGTTGGTAAGATTAAAGATTTTTTTCCTTTGTGCTTTTTGGTAACTTCCAAAACTTTAGTAAGGAGCATGTTATTGTTTTTTATAAAAATAATTTAAAAGATCCATTGACACTGTGTTTTGAAGACCTTACCTGCTAATATGCAGAAGCCCAACTCCAAAGTGGGGCACAGCCAAGAGCAGATGCTTCCCTAGAAAAGTCCGGTGCCGGTGCAGCCCACTCAACTTCACGCTCCTCTTCCAACTACAGAGCAGAGGGCAGTGGCAGCACGCTACTGCTCCCCGCAACACTTCTCCACACGCCCCATACCGTCATCACTTACCAAGCCAAGGCCTTGTGTAAGAGGCAATATTTAAAGAATGGGATGGACTGGAGCTGCTGCCAGAGGACAGAGTGGCGGTGCCAGGTGCCCAGCGTGATCGTCTCACTGCCTTCCACAGGATGGACATGCAGGATCCCAAAGGGAGAGAAGATGTAGTGCTCAGGGTTCACCTTCTTGGGTGGCACCACCGTCAGGCTGTAGGGCCTTTAGAAAAGAGCTCTGGTCAGCAGGAGCCCTGGGAACTCCTGCAGACTTCAGGAACGGACAAAAGAAGGATGGAGAGGTGAAACATGGTAGCAGGAATGAAGGTGGAAGAAAGTGGGAAGAAGGGAAAGAGAACAGAATGATCTTCAATCTCAAAAAAGGAAACAAATATTAATGTTTTAAAAGTTTATTTTGAGATAGAGAGAGCGTGAGCAAGGCTCCCTGACATCAGTGCAGAGCTCCACACAGGGTTCTGTCCCACAAACTGAACCATGAGATCATGACCTGGGCCAAAATCAAGAGCCGGACCCTCAACCAACTGAGCACCCCAAGGAAACAAATATTATTGTTATTTTTTTTTTTAATTTTAATGTTATTTATTTTGGGTAGACAGAGAGAACACAAGCAGGAGAGAAGAGAGAGAGGGAGACACAGAATCTGAAGCAGGCTCCAGGCTCTGAGCTGTCAGCACAGAGCCTGACGTGGGGCTCAAACCCACAGACCATGAGATCATGACCTGAGCTGAAGTTGGACGTTTAACCGATTGAGACACCCAGGCACCCCAGGAAACAAATATTATTAAGAATAAAGGAAGCCAGGGGTGCCTGGGTGGCTCAGTCAGTTAAGTGTCTGACTTCAGCTCAGGTCATGATCACACGGTTCGTGGGTTTGAGCCCCGCGTCGGGCTCTGTGCTGACAGCTAGCTCAGAGCCTGGAGCCTGCTTCAGATTCTGTATCTCCCTCTCTCTCTGACCCTCCCCTGTTCATGCTGTCTCTCTCTCAGAAATAAATAAAACATAAAAGAAAAAAATTTTTAAAAAAGAAGAAAGAAAGCAAAATATATAGCGGAAGAAAAAAAAAAAAGGGACCTAGCCAGTTCTAACAAGTTCATATCTCCAGATCCAGATACTTTACATTCTGTCAAACCTAAGATACTATCAGTTGTAAGCTGCAGCATTTTTTAAAAAATGCAACATTAAAATTTAAAATGCTGCCAATGTGATACTCTACCAATTTGTAAGATGCATCATAATTTCAGAGATGTTAAAATGTAAAAAAAAAAAAAAAAAAAAAAAAGAAGTACATCTTAGAAATGATAAAATATGTATATCCCTAGGTACTGAAATAACTTGCAGAGAAAATCAGGGGTGGTGTTTGGAGTAACTGAGAACAGGGGAAAGCAGGGGGTGAACTCAACACAGGCAAATAAAGAGGAAAAGTGCAACCAAGAGAACCAGGCATGTACCTCCGGAGCCACCTTAAAATCCTACAAAGTTCTCTTACTTCAGTACAATGCACCTACATCCCACACTAAATTCCATTTATATAGTTGTATCTAGTTGCAGGAGCCTGGTTAGCATAGCGCTGTTTGGGCACATTCAATAAAGTATTTATCAACTTTTATTTTACAGTTTTATTTTCATAACTTGGAGCCAATTATGTATTTAAGCATTATGTATATTTTAAAGCCCTTTATAAGCTTTTATGTCCCATTTCCTCTGCCTGAAATGCCTAAGAGATAACGTGGCCCTCTTCTATCTCTTCTCTCTCAACTCTCTAGAATACATGATTAAGCAAATGACAGAAGAGCATTTATTTAGCTAGATCCAGAATGAACTAAGTCAAGTCATGTAACACTTTGTTTCCTTTCTGACAAAGTGACTAGATTTTCTCCAGTACTCGTTTCCCCAAACCATTTCTCTGAAACAAAGAAGAGTCATAACTTTGTCCAAGATAGTTAAGGAAAGAACATAGGATTTAAAACCGAATCTTCCTGACTCAAGCCACCTCCCTTAACCACTGAGCTGCTTAGTTTCCCACAGCTTCCTGTCCTAACTGAACCCGGGCTCTCCTAAGGGGTCATTCCTTCCTCCTTCTTCTCCCTCTTCTCCTTCTCCTGGGATTTTATTTTTAAGCGATCTCTACAAGCAACATGGGGATCGAACTTAACAACTGTGAGTTCAAGAGTATTATGCCACTGACTGAGTCCGCCAGGCACCCTTGAATACTGCTCTCCCTACACACGGTGAGGATAGAGGGTACTCTCCTCATTCCCCATAGCCACTGCCCCTTTGGAGGATAGTTACTCATTCAACAAATATTTATTAAGCCAACTGCTGTGCTAGGCACTGAGGATGTAGCAGTAAACAAGAAAAATTCAGTTCCTGACTTCATATGGAGTTTAATTAAACCATTTATCAAATTTCCCTTCTGTCCAAGTACTGTGATTGCAGATGAGGACATAAAAATAACCACTACATAGTCCTTGCCCTCAAAGGGCTCAGATCAGTCAGAGTATTAAGTGATGGTAGAGAGTATTCAACAGCTTCCCAAACACCTCAAGTTCTCTGCCTTACTGAAACACTGCAAGTTCTATACAGAACTCATCTCCTTGCCTCCAAGCCTGTTTCTACTCTGGATAATTCATTCATTCATCCAACAAATGTTATTGAGTCTCTACTCCATGCCAAATTGTTCTAAACCCTCAGGGTATGCTGTTGAACATAACAAACAAAAATCCCTGCCCTGACAGAGCTCTCATTCTACTGAAGAAGAAAGATGGTAAACATAATAAAATGAGAGGGGAGGAAAAGCACAGGAAAAANACTCTAAGGAAGAGAAGGAATAAACTCCTATCTGAGTATGAATCAACATCCAGGACAAATATCAATATAACACTGTATGTTAACTATGTTAGAATTAAAATGAAAAACAATTTTAAAAAATCTGGGACAAATCCAAGAAAAAAGATGATCAATTCAAACACACTGGAAAAAAAAAAAAAGTACCTGTTACATGGCCAATAAACAAAATGAAACAATAAAGGCCAGGGTTCTACTTTAACTGATGGTGCAGTAGAAATTTGGAACAACACTCTCACTTGAGAACAACTAAAAAAAGGCAAAACGAATGGGTAAACTACGAAAATCATCTGTATGGACACATCAGGGAAGTCAAAATTAAATGCCGTGGGCTCTGGGTTGGGACCCCAGTCACAATAAAGGTTGAAGCAGAAAATACAGCTCTTCTGGGTGTGGACCCCAGCTGCGTGTGGCCTCTGGTCTTTGGCTGTCTGTGCCTGTCCAAAGCTCAGGCTCAGGAGCACATAGTAAAACTGACACACAATTGCCAATACTGGGTTCAACAGGCATCTCTGTTTGGGGAAAAGCACCACCAAATGCTAAACTCACGTCACTGGGTTTCCGTCTTTGGCAGATGTTCATCCTATAATTATTCACTGCCTTTTTAGTTCTCTTGCTCATGGTTTCTTGTCTCTCCATGTGTCTAATTATCTTTGATTGTGCTGCTTCTCTGATTATGATGAAGCTGATAGTTTAAAGTTCTAAGCTTGTAATTTTCTTTGTGCGAGCTCTCCATTGCAGTCAGTTAGCCTCCCATCCCACACCGCCACCGTTACTATCTCTACTGGCAGCCGGTCAGGTGTGGTAGACACTGGGTGTCAGTAGGTAGTTCACCACAGTCAGCCACAAGTGATCATTTCATTAACTGTGATGTCACTACATGTCATGGATTACTAGGATCCTATATCCCATTTTCATAGAGCTCAGTACTGTTGAAGGCCATGGACATTACCAACCCAATATCAGAATCCCATATTTGAGGCTCCTTTCCTTTCACAATATCAGCAAGGGTCCAATCAGGAAAGCAGAAACTAAATGGGGCATTTCAACAAAGTGAATTTAATAGAGAGCACATGTTTGTTTGTTTGTTTTTAAGTTGTTAAAGAAACAAACTGCTTGAAAGGGAACACTAATGTGGCACAGTTACAAAAACTGCAGGAATGGATGCCAGCCCGAGAATGAGAGGAACATAAGGCAGAGGTCTGGATTCTCAGAAGCCATGAGCTTGGAGGAGCGGCTTGTAGATCTGGGGCCTGGACCTCAGAGGAGGCGCTGCCAGACTGGTACTAGGACCTATGGAGCTTGGAGGAGGGGCCGCACAGTCAAGATGCAGAGCGCTGACGGGCAGGTGCCACCCGGCTGGCGCTGGTGCCATCAGAATCGTGAAGAGGCTAATTCAGGAGGTGACCACTGCCACCAGCATGAAGGACCAATCCTGACAGAAAGAGCAAGCCAGGGAAAGAGGAAGTCCCTTCTCTAATCTTGCTGTCCAGTCTCCTTCTAGCACCTCCTACCAATCAAACCTAACAGGAGGCCAGCTGAAAAAGGAGGAATAGTTTGCAGAGTCTCAGCCCCAGTGTCATGAAGCAGAGAGAGAAGAGGAGAATGAGAGCCAAAAGACAACAGCCTAATAACTGGCACAACACTCTCAGTCAGAACTTGTTAAATGACCCGATCAGTAAATGCATGGATGATATGCTCCATTAGTGCTATGTAAGCTCAGGAGAAAGACAGCAGTGTATGTAGGAAATAAAACCTTCTGGGAGGGTATACAACACACTGCTGAAGAGCATGGACTTTTGGGTTAAGACAGTGCTAGGTTTGTCTGTTTCTACCACTTACTATGTGACAAGTTACTTAACCTCTTTATGCCTCAGGGCACCCTTCTTATATATAAAAATAATAATGATAGGACAATGCCTGGAAAAAACTGGTTAATGGTCATTATTATTTCTGGGAAGAGATGGGACTTGAACAGGGCTTTGAGACATACATAAATTTTAGAGCTAACAGAAGAAAATGAACACGTCCTGAGTCATACGGAAGGAGGGGACTTGTTTTTATAGCCCCAGAACTAAAACCAGGACCAGAAGGTAGAAATTAAAAGAAAGTAGGGTTGGGGCGCCTGGGTGGCTTAGTCAGTTAAGCGTCCAACTTTCGCTTAGGTCATGATCTCGCGGTTCGTGGGTTCGAGCCCCGCGTCGGGCTCTGTGCTGACTGCCAGCTCAGAGCCTGGAGCCTGTTTCAGTCTGTGACTCCCTCTCTCTCTGACCCTCCCCTGCTCACACTGTCTCTCTCTCTCTCCTAGAAATAAATAAAACATTTAAAAAATAAATAAATAAAAGAAAGTAGGGTTTGGTTCAGTCTAAGGAACGGGATGCGTTGGGAAACTCAAAGCTTCCCCTCACTGTTCAACCACCAGATTCCTGCACTGGAGTTGGAAGAGATCACCATTAAATTCCCTTCCAAGTCTACGACCAAATGTATCTACCATTTTAGGACAGATTAAAGAAGACAGAACCGAAAGTAGAAAAGGCTGTGAGAGCAAAGGGGAGCAAAGAAGAGGTGCAGAACGGAAAGGAGGAAGCTGAGAAGGGATGAGGGAAGCAAACTGGAAGACAGAGGAGAAGGAGCCAGAGAGAATAAAGGACAGGAGAGGAATGGAAAAGGAGAGGAAGGGAGGTGGGGGACAGCAGGGGAGGAAACCAGGAAGTGGCCAGAGTAAAAGGGGTCTGGACTTACCTAAAGTACCGGCTGGGAGCTACATTGAGATAGAGGAAGTGGATCTTCTTCAGGTATCTCTCTGTCTTTATAATGGTCATCACCTGGCTACCCAGGAGGGACATCTGAAATGAGAAGCCAGAGCTTCTCTTCTGTAAGGTCTTCTTCCTAGGAATTTCTGGATCAAGCTGAGACCTGTATGATAAAAAAAAAAAAAAAAAAAAAAAAAAAAAGGAGAAAAGAGACAGAGCAAGGAGTCATCTTGTCACTGTTAGCCAGTGAAAGGAGAAGCTAGACTGGGTGCTAAAGAGAATGTGATGTGGTATTGTCAGCGCCTGTCTACCACCTATACCCAGAGGTATTCACAAACCAGCAAATACAGTCAAGCAGCTATATTCATACAGACCAATCAATGAGCAACCCTTCCCTTTCTGACAAATGAATAATCACTCTGGACTTCTTTTGATTACTATGAAGTCAGTATTACATAATACTGAGTGAAATGGGAATACTTTGTTTTCCCAACTCATCACCTAGCAAGCCCACAGTCCTGGATTTCTCTACCATTGCTTCCTAACCTAGATCTCCTATCTTTGCCCCCATTATGCCTGCTTTCCAATTCTGCACGGTTTCCATGCCTGTGAGTCTTTCTTGCTCTTCCTCCATCACCACCCAACTTCTAGTTTCATGTCCTTTCCTTTCCAGCGAGGATCCAATGGTGCATTCTTCAATCCCCTCAAGCCTGCACCAGTATTTTCAATCTTCTTACCCTTCAATGCCAGCCAGCAAAATTGACATAAAAATTAATTTTCCAAGAAACCGAAAACTAGATACCTGCACTATACCAGTCAAGTATAGCAAGGTCACTAATTGACCCAAACCTAGATTAACAGAACAAGTTACCCCAGGGATAACAGTGCAATCCTATTCTAATAGTTCATATCAACAATAAGGCTTGTAACTTTGATGTTAGATCAGGACATCTGAACTGTGTAACAGCTATTAAAGCTTCATTTCCCCAACAGTTAAGAGTCCTACATGATCTAAATTAGTTCAGACAATTGCAGAACCAGGAATATCAGCCTCTCGATGGATTCCTGATATCTGATCTCAACTATGGGCTCATGCTGCTCTGGTGTCCTCATACAGGTTCTCAGGCAGCTATCTCTTTCAGTCCCCTCAGCTGCTATTCCAGGCCTCCACCCAGTCCCATGCCCAGCCCTGCCAGGCCCCCACCGCATCTCCTTCTCTGCCTCCTTCCCTGCCCAGAGAAAACTGAGACTCTCAGCCATCAACTAACTTCCCCTAGTTCAGCTGCCTTCCCACACATTTATCTGCCCAGATACCCATCTTAATCCCATCCTAATCAACTTGAGCGGAAGCAATGTCCTTTCTTCTCTGCAAGACTAATTCCTCCATTTGTGAAATGGATCCTTTATCCTCTCTTCAGGCTGTATTTTCAATCGCTTTCTTTTCTTACTGTTAGCCTATATTTATTCACTCACTATGCAAATATTATTGAATACCCACTTCTCAAGCACTGCCATAAGGGCTATGAACATCTCTCCATCTTTTTTTTTCTTTTTAGGAGTCCTATCCAGACACCACTGTTCCATTATCTCTCTCTCCCTTTCAAGCCAAGCTTCATGAAAGAATAGTAAAATGTAATTCCTACTTCCTCATCTCCCATTTGCTCTTGAATGCACTAAAATCTGGCTTCCTCTTCACAACTCCCCTGAAATAAATCGCTTTCCCCAACCTCCTCCTTGTTACTAAAACCAATGAACATTTTTTCAGATTTTTCTTACATGCTTCAGTAGCATTTAATACTAACTGCTTCCTCCTCCTTGAAACTCTCCTCTTATTTCACCTCATAACCTGCAAGACATTTTGTTAATAACTCCAATCTAAACCGAAGTACCTCTGATGTGCTTTCCCCTACATGTACACACACACACACACACACAGCAGCAGCAGCCAGGGGAAAGGCAGTGTTTTCTTATTATATAGCACTTATTACAATTTGTAATTGTATTTTACTGGCACCAAATTATTTACTATCTATTCCCCTAACTGAACTGTAAAGTTCCAAAGAAAGAGAATGAGTGTGTCTTGTTCATATCTCCAGCATCCAGCAGTTCCTAATACCTATTGTGGTATCCAGTAATACTTATTGAATGAATGGATGCCTGGGGGAACAGACCTGGAGAACTTCATGCAAGTGAAACCACATTAGCTGGGCCTCAGAGACTTTTCACCAGATCCAAAGAGAAATACAAAGAACTTGACCCGTTTCCAACATCTCAGTCCATTCTCACTTCAGTTACATACTTCCAGGAAAGGAAACATATCCAGGGCACAGGCAGGTCTTGGAAAAAGAAAGTTTTCTGGGGGTCTTGAAGACATAAATTGTCAGCACTGTCCCCTTCCATCAGGGCCCCAGGAGACTACCTATCTGTCCACCATTATGGCTTTAACGTTTTAGGAAAAACTTTCACCCAGCCATAAACTTAGAGCAAAAACTGAGGAAGCCAACCCAGATTAAAGGTAAAGCTACCCTTCTTCCCAGACAGTGAATGTGTCCTATACAAGCTGCAAAGCGCCTAGAAAATCAGGCCAGAGGATGGGGGGAAATTCTAAGACTAGTGTTAGAGATCCCTCAAAAGAGGAGATCTCTGTAGACACTCTGAAATCCTGAAAAGAGCAAGGAGAGCCAGATTGAGGGAAACAATCAGCACTCAGGGGACCAGGATGCCCACACTGGCAGGGCAGGAAGAGGATCTGGAAAGGTCAGAATGAAAGTCCTATTTGCCCATGCTGCCAACTCTAATCTGCTTTGGGGCTGGCTTAGTTCACACAGACATGAGTGGAAAGGCCCTTCAGACAAGCATTCACCTAGAAGCATCCTGAGGGAAGGACCTGTATCCAACATCCAGCACCCAGCACTAGGTAGGCCCAGAGGAGAGGCTCAGAGATTATGAATAAGCGAGAAAGGGAACTAAAGAAGCTTCTAGCAGCATCTGAGAAAGATCTGGAAACTGCAGAAACTCAAGCTGTTTTCTGAGGCTTTGGCTTCCTTATAGCTGACTTGATTTTCATGAATTTCTGCATTGCCGGATGGGGATTAACACTAAGACCACTCAGTTTATTTGCAGACAAAAAGGGAGAGAGAAGTAGCTTCAACCAGCATAGCTTGGGGTCAGGCTAATGCCTAAAATCAATGGGGAGCTGACCCTAGACACTGAAGTGATGCTGGAGGCATCCATTACCTGGCCTCTTTCTCCCCTCTGCTCAGAGCCCCACTCTAGGTCCCTCACTTACTTAGTCTCTTTTCTTCCAGCAGGCTCTTCCTCTGTGTCATCAGTGTCCCTGCTTTCATACTGGACAGGGATGTCTGTGGCCAGTGCCAAGGGCAGGAGGCTAAGGCCATCTAGCCACCAGGTCTCTTTCAGAGCCACCTGGGCACCAACAATACCCAGGCTGCGCTGTAGCTCCGGCAGCGTCAGTGGTCGCAACCATGTAGCCACGTCCTCCTTTGCGTGCTGCCCACCCCAGCGGGCCTGCACAAAAGGGCAGGCTGGGCGTGGGGGCCTATGATGGAACTTGTGCTTCTGGGGACAGCATTCAGTATGGGAGGCACTCTCTAACAAAGAGGTATCTGGGGGAAAGGCCTGCTCTATGGCATCCAGCAGGTCCAGCTGGAGCTGGGATTGGACCCAAGGTGCCCAGTGGGACAGCTGTTCCAGGAAGGGCAGCAAATCAAGGTGACCAACAAGCAGCACACGATATGGAGGCAGCAGGCGCAGCACTGCATGCAGGTAGTGCCAAGCTGCTGGGCTGCCATCCTGCAGCACAGCTGAGAACAGAGTTTGCAGCTCAGTTACCAGGAGCTCCAGCGCTGTGGGCTGCTCTGACTGACTCCCTGCCTTCAGGAACTGCCTCTGTGTCCTCTGACAGTCCTGGAGCTGCTCTTCTGTGTCTGGAACATGTACGGAGTGCTGAGATTCAAGGGCTTTAGGTGATGCCTCTTCAGGAGACACCTTCAGCTCCGAGGCCAAGAGGAGCTGGGCATTCAACTGCTGTCGAATTGACCTTGCCCACTGCTCAGGCTCTGACTGCCAGTTCCAAGCTCCTGGCTGCTGGGTCTCACCTGTTTGCCCCAGCCCAGAACAGGGGTGAGAGAAGGGGCCTTAGGCTCTGGGCTAGGGATGCTCAGGGTTGAAGGGGCTGGGGGACAGGGGAAGGGAGGGACTTAGGACAGGGAAATGGATGGAGCTGTAGGGCAGAGCAGAAGAGCAGAGGACAACTCTCCCCACAACTTCCCCCAAAGACTCTGGTAAGAAAAGGCCCAAGACAGAGGTAGGAGCCCTCTTTGCACAAGCGTTCCTTCCCACCACCCAGGAAGCAGTCCCCCTCACCTGGTGTAAGGGGTACAGGCAATGGAAGGGAAGAGAGACTGATGTGCTGGTGAGGTTTCATCTTAATTGCCTGTTGGAGAAACTGGTAAACTGGGACTGAGGGCCCAAGTACAGGCTCACTCACTCTACTCACAGCTGCCCACACAGAGACCGGCACACGGAGAAGTGATCACTTGCAGAGACAAACTGATGAACATCCGGAAGGGGCTCACTCAGAGAACTTTGGAAACAGCAAGGAACTGTCACTGGGAGTGGAGCCTGGGGATGGCCTGAAGGGGAGGATCCGGGGGTCACTCTGTGGCAGCAAAGTCCCAGGCCCATCTGCCCATGGGCTGAGGGGTGCTATTGAGGACAGAAAGCACAGAGAACTACATGGTGGGGATGAGGTTGGGGGTGTGGAGAGGAAAAAGTGGCAAAGGACCACGCTGGAGGGAGGAGGAGGAGGAGGAAAAAGGGGAGGAGGAGGAATGAGAGGAGAAAAAGGAGGGAGAGAGGGAAGGGGAGGACAGGGGGAGGGGCATGGGGTCCATGGGAGTGCGGGAGGAGGGCACCTTACTTGGGGCAGTGGCAAGGAAGGTCTGAAGGCAAAGGGAAGCAGATTACAAGCTGGACTTAACCGCAGTTGCATCCCCTCCCAGCTGTTAGAACGGTTACAGGGTCCCAAGAGCCTCGAGCCTTCACCCCAGAACTCTGGAACACCCTGAACACCGGAACACCGGAAGAGCCAGAAAGGGGAGGAGTCGGCATTGGTGCTGGGGCCGAGGTCGCACAAGCGCAGGGCAAGGGGCTAGGGCGAGGACAGGGAAGCACTGCGGCCCAGACCAAACCTGCTGGCTGTCCACATGCCTTGGGAACAGGTGATCAGCCTGGCTGGGTCTGAAAAAGAAATGACACTGTCGATTTGGGAAAGTAACAACCATGAGGGCATCGCGGGAAAGTGTGATCCATGTGCCTATTTATGTATTCCCTGAACGTCTAAGCTAGCGCCAGGTACCAGTAAGTTACGTCTTTGAGACCCTACGTGCACCCCATCCACATATCCGCCAATCCCACGTCACCACCACCCCCTCAAGCAAACCCCTAATAAGACAAAATCCTTGATCATAAGAAGCCCAAAATGGGGGGTGGGAAGGTCTAAATGATTTAAGGGAAGAAAGAAAGAGAGAGGAAGAGAGAAAGAGTCCCACCTCTGCCCTGCAATCCAGATTTGTATGTCCATCTGCCTCCTTAATGGCTCTATTTGCATATCTGATAAGTATTACAAACTTAAAATCTTAAAGTGTCCAAACCAGACTTCTAACTACCACCTCCGTCCCCATGGCAAAAGAAACCTGCCCCCATGGCAAAAGAAACCTGCTCCTTTCACTGCCTTCCCCAAATGACAAGTCCATTTTTCTAGTTGCTGAGGTCAAAAGCATGGAGTCACCTTAGATTTCTCTCTCCGTCCCTCCCTTCCCACACCTCAGCCTACCTCCCGTGTCAAATCCTTTGGCAAATTCTGTTGGCTATAGCTTCAAAATCTATCCAGAATCCAACAATTTCTCATCACCTTGAGTGCCACAACCTTAGTCTGTGTCACTATCACTTCTCACCTGGATTATTCCATAGCCTTCTAATGGGACTCTTTCCTTCCACCCTTGTCCCTACAACCTGTTCTTTTCAGAGTAACCAGTGACCCTTTTCAAGAACAGCTATTGTCACTCCTCTGCTTAAAACTCTCTAATGCCCTATTATCTCATTTCCTATGGTGAAAGCCAAAGTCCTACATGGCCTACAAGCTGCTATGTGATCAGCTGCCTGCTATCTCTCCTTCTCTCCTACTCTCCTCATTCACTCCACTGGAGCTGTGCTTGGATTACACCGAGGATGCTCCCATCTCAGAGCCTATGTACTTCTCTGCTTGTATATCAGTTAGGAAACATATAAGCTTTTGTACAAGTTTTCTGTGCCTATGTAACAAGTTACCACAAACTAAGTAGCTTAGAGACAAATACCCATTTAGTACCTCGTAGTTCTGTAGATCCATATCTAGCATGGCTTGGCTGGGTTCTCTGCTCAGGGTATCAGAAACAGGGGTTGACTGGGCGGAGTTCTCATCTGAAGGCAGGGGGGAAATTTCTCTTCCAAGCTCATCCTTGCTGGGTGGATTCAGATCCACACAGTTGTAAGACTAGATCCCAGTCTCCTTTCTGGGCATCAGATGTTGGGAACCACATTCAGGTCCTAGAGGCCACCCACCTTCTTTGCCATGTGGCTCATCCATCTCCAGGCCAGCAACGGTGCCTCAAACTCTTTGCAAGCTTGGAATCTTTCTGCATCCAGACAGAGAAACCTCCCTGCCTTTAAAAAGTTCATGTACTTAGGTCAGACCCACCCAGGTAATATTGCTTTCTTACAGTCAAGTATGCCATGTAGTATAAGCTGTCATACTCATAGTCCTAGTGATTATGTAGGATATGCACACAAGGAGTGGGAAATTTGGGACCATCTTAAAATTCTGCCCACCACATATGTTGTAACAACACAAGGACCCCAAAATACAGTGATTTAAACCAGATGGAAGTTTACTTTTTCCTCTTAAATAACTGCCCAAGTATAAATACTTGAGGGCTGGCTAACATGTCAGCCTTTTGGTTGTTTTACCTTCTCCAAGAAGGTCGTCCTGGTCTTCCACATCCAAGAGAGCTCACCACCATGTCTGCTAGGTCCCACCCCAGCCAATGAAGGAAAAAGTAGGAGGCACAGCCTTACTTTTTTAAAATAATTTTTTCATGTTTATTTATTTATTTTGAGACAGAGAGAGAACAAGCAGGGGAGGGGCAGTGAGAAAGAGGTAGAATTTCAAGAAGTCAGCCCAGAGCTTGACGCAGAGCTTAATCTCATGAACTGTGAGATTGTGACCTGAGACAAAAATCAAAGAGTCAGACACTTAACTGACTGAGCCACCCAGGTGGCACACCTAGGGGGGCACATCTTTACTGTTGAGGGCACAATTTGGCAATGTGATCACTAGATCACAAGGGCACACCTAGCTGCAAAGAAAGCTGTAAAATCTGATTTTTATTTTCAGGGGCCATGTGCCCAGATAAAAGTCAAGAGTTCTATTAGCAAAGAAAGAAGGGGACAATGAGAGGCTTATACCATAGGAAGCACTCTTCTTCCAGATGTCCACAAGGCTTTATTCCCTCATTTCCAGTCTCTGCTCAGAGATCTTATCAATGAGTTCTTGACTATCCAGAATAAAATAACAACACTTCCCACCTTCCTTACCCTTCCTACCCTGCATTATTTTTCTCCAGTGTTTAATGTCACCTCACATAAATACTTATTGGCTTACTGTCTATTTCCCTTGACCAGAAACATAAGCTCCATGGTGACAGAGACTCTGATTGCTCTCTGCTCCATCCCCATGGTGCTGGCACCATGAGTGGGTGATCAGAAAATATTTAAGGAACAAATGTATAAATGTATAGCAGTCTTCACTGATGAGAAAGGGGATCACCTCTGGAGTCAGGCTGTCTGGATCAAAAACCTACCACTCACTAGTTGTAGGGTATTTTGCCTCCATTTCAATTTTTTTTTTAAAAATAAAATAAAGGTAATAATAGTATCTACCTAACACCATTGCTGTGAGGATTAAATGAGTTAATGTGCATAAAATGCTTAGAATAAAGCACAGTAAAGTTGTGTGTTTTTGTTTGTGGCACTCTACCAAGTGCTGGACAAGGTGGACAAGACAAAATAGTTCAGTGAGGGCAGCAGCCCTTCCTGGAAAGGGCAAAGAAGAGTCCCAGAGTCGCAGAAGGCCTTGAAGTTCATGACCCTAAAACAATGGTTTTCCAGACAAACAAGGACAGAAGGGAATCCTGTTCAGTGGCCTCTACTGAGCCCTCAACACTGCCTAAAACTTGAATTATACTCTTTTTGTCAATCTACTCTTCCATTATGTGAAAATACTATTTCTTATGTGTACTCTCTCATCTTCCATTTTGTTTTACTCTCCAATGATAACTTCACCTATTTAAAAAAAATTAGATGCTGTTTCAGAGTTCTTCAGAGAAACAGAAACAATAGGACACACACACATAGGTAAATATGTGGGTAGATAGATTTTACTTTATTTATTAGAGAGAGAGGGCACAAGTGAGCAAGAGGCAGAGAGACAGGGAGAGAGAGAGAAAATCTCACAAGGGGCCAATTGAGAGGGAGGAAGAGAGAGAGAGAGAGAAGGAGAAAAACTAGGCTCATCTGAAGCAGGGCTTGGGTTTTTTTTGTTTGTTTGTTTTTTGTTTTTTACCTTAAGTCGGGCTCATGCTCACCTGAAGCAGGGCTTGAGCTAACCCAGTACAGGGCACAAACTCACTAACTGTGAGATCATGACCTGAGCCAGGAAGTCAGATGCTTAACCCACTGAGTCACCCAGGCATACCCCTAGGTAGATTTATTTTAAAGAATTGGCTCACATGGTTGTGGTGGCTGGCAAGTTCAAAATCTGTAAGATAGGTCAATATTGTGGAAACACAGGCAGGAATTAATGCTGTGGTCTTTTTTTTTTTTTTTAAGGTTTATTTATTTATTTTGAGAGAGGCAGAGACAGCATGAGCAGGGGAGGGGCAGACAGAAGGAGACTGAAAATCCCAAGCAGGCTCCACATTACCAGCTGCAGAGCCTGATCCGGGGCTCGAATGCACAAACTGCAAGATCATGACCTGAGCCAAAACCAAGAATTGGACGCTTAACTGACTGAGCCACCTACGCACTCCAACGCTGCAGTCTTGAGGCAAAATTCCTTTCTTGAGAAATCTGTTTTGCTCTTCTGGACTTCAACTTACTAAATGAAGCCCACCCTCCTCATTCAGAATAGGTTCTGTTAAAGTCGACTAATTATAGACGTTAACCACATCTATCAAATACCTTCATAGCAATACCTAGATTGGTGTTTGATTAAATAACTGGGCACTGTAACCTAGCCAAGTTGGCACATAAAAACCATCACACATAGTATTTAAAAGAAACTCTCTTTGGGCACCTGGGTGGCTCAGTTGGTCAAGCATCTAACACTTGATTTCAGCTTAGGTCATGATCTCATGGTTTGCGGCACAGAGCCCCACACTGAGCTCTGCACTGATGCAGATGGGATTGCCTCTCCTCTCTCTCTTTCTGCCCCTCCCTTCCTCGCACATGCTTTCTCTCTCAAATAAACAAAAAAGTATATTAAAAAGAATGTTTAAAAAAACAAAACTCTTTCAATCTCCCAATACCAAATTAAAAACCTGCTACTTAGATTTGCTTTATCCATTCCTCCATCATCCTGTTATCAATGAGATGCTCCTCCTTTCTCTAAAGCCAAGCTCTAGACCTTTGCTGTAGAACTCTTTCTTGCCTTCACTTACTCAGCAAATATTTATTGAGCACCAACTCTGTTAGGCACTATTTTAGGTGTTTGGTTACATCAGTGTACAAAGCAACAGCATTGTCAAAATTCCTAATTTATGATTTATAGAATGTAAATTCTAGCGGGAGATACAAGTAATGATAAACAAAATGAGCTCCTTTACCATTTCACCAATGGGTGAAGGGGACTAAAAGGTACAAATAAAAATAAATAGAACCTAGGCAGAATATAATTGAGTCACAAGACTGGACAACACATAGGGTATGATTTAAAACTCTCAATTTCCATAGAAATATTATTGATCTTAATCTTCACCCTCTTCAGTAGAATCACATTTAGAGAATTTATATCACTAGTCTTGGGAATGAAAATGATACCTTGAATCTGAAGGAAGAGAATTACCTGCAAAAGCCCTATAATGGTTTCTATCCTAACCTAGTTCCTGTTTAAATGATAAAACAAGCCTATTCCAAAAGTCCACACTATGTACTGTTTATGTGTGATAACAGCCCAAAATAATCTTACAGAAAAAAAAATAACAATAATGTGTGTAAAACACTACAGGAAACAATGCCAATATAAACAATTTTATATAATCATAGCAATATATGACCAAATATTAATAGAATCTTGATTCAGAATTAAAAACAAAGAACAAAATGAGTAAATCACATATTATGTGAGAAATGATAGTGCTATAGAAAAACAGAATAGAGAGGATCAGGAATGTCTAAGGAGAGGATGGGTTGCAATGTATGTATCTATGTATGTGTGTATGTATATATGTTATTTTTGTTTTCAGTAGAATTTAGTGATTCAACACTTATATTTAACATCCAGTGCCTATCACAAGTGTCCTCCTTAATACCCATTACCTATTTAGCCCATCCCTAACCACCTCCCTACATCAACCCTGTTTGTTTTCCATGGTAAAGAGTCTCTTATGGTTGGTTTCCCTTTTTTCCCCCTTTCTCAAAGTTCATCTGTTTTGTTTCTTAAATTCCACTTATAAGTGAAATCATAAGGTATTTCTTTCTCTGACTTATTTTGCTTAGTATAATACTCTCTAGCTCCATCCACACTGTTGCAAGTGGCAAGATCTCATTCCTTTTAATGGCTGACAGCTCAGAGCCTGAAACCTGCTTTAGGTTCCGTGTCTCCTCTCTCTCTCTGCCTCTCCCCAGCTTGCACTGTCTGTCTGTCTCTCTCTTCCAAAAATAAGTAAACATTAAAAAAAATTAAATGTTATCAGAACAAGCCTTAATAAAAAGATGACATCTAAGCAAAGGCATGAAGGAAAGGAGGGTAGCCCTTTTCCTTATCTTTTGCTTGGTTAACGCTAACTCATCCTTCAGATCTCAGCCTCCAAATCACTTCTCTGGGAAGCTCTCTTTCACTCCCCACACCAAGTATGTTCCTACCACTGTATGTTCCCATCACAACACATACTTCTTTGTAACATTCACCACAGTTGTGATTACTCGTTCTATATTGACCTTCACCATACCTATGTTAAATTCCAAGAGAACAAGGTTTGCATCTCTCTCATTCACCTCTGCATCTGCAGGGCTTAACAGTGCTAGAAAATGCAGTTGCTCAGGTATTTGTGAAGTACTGAATATATGAATGAAAAGTGGGGCACACTCAGAAAAGGAAAGAGTCCAGAATTGGCATGATGTATCTGAGCAACACAAATAAATTGACCCTTTTATAACCAAGGGTAAGAGAATCAAAAACTGAGGAAAAGGGGGTTGAAGATGAGGCCAGAGAGATCACCTGAAACCTGATTACCTGAGAAAGACTGTTATGAAGCTAAAGAGGCTGAAGGTCATGGAAGGCATTAAGTAGATGAGCACTGTGGTTAAATTTATATTTTATAAGAATCACTCTTGATTAATATGGAAAATAGATTGGTAGATATCTCCTAATAGCCATTCTCTTCACTGTTAGTAACAGAACTCCCAATTTTTAACTGAGTAAAAAAATAATGAGCAAGAATAAAGTGAGATCTCCCAGCTTCCCTTGTGACAAGGTCTGACCACGTGACAAAGTTCTGATGTGCAACTTCTAGAATGTGTCCTTAAAGGGAGGGCATGCCCCTTCACCCATGTCCTCCTCCATTCTACCCCTTGGAATGTTTGTGTGAGAAGTAAAACTCCATCTTGGGTCACAAACTTGAGGGCCATACACGGATACAACAAGCAGAAAGCTGATGAGTAGCTTGGTTCTCAGTTGACTGATGTCATGTCAGTTTTGGACTAGATTTTTACTTGAAAGAGAAATAAAAGTTTGTAAGTCACTGTCATTTTTAGTCCGTTACGTATACCTTAGCTAAATGCTAATCAAAGGTGTCCAGGCTCAAGAAAGAAAGATGACTGCTGCTGTAATCTATAGAAGAGCTGATGAAAGCGTGATTAAGGTGTGACAAAGGAGATGGAGAGAAAAGAAAGGGTTGAAAAAATATTTAGGCAGAACTACAATACTTAGAAAGTGAGTGGAAACTAGAATGACTGATTCACTCCAGATGGAGGCTTTCTTTCAGGTGTTGACTGATCTGTGAATATTAAGAGTAGAAGATACCAACCAGTGAGGTTTTGAATGAAAAACACCTCCAAATCATTGGCAAAGGGTCAAAAGTTAAATGCAGATTTAACTCTTGATATGTAAATAGTAAACTGAGCTGGGAGGAAAGTCAAAGATGTTCATTCAATAAATATTTGCCAAGCACATATTATGTGCCAGGCACTATGATAAGGATACAATGGTGACCGATACAGTCATGGATTGTGACCTCATGAGGTAGATAATTAATTACCAACTGTTAGAAGTGCTACATGCAAAAAAACATGAGGAATTATGGGAGCTAGAGTCTAGGAGGAGTTATCTGAGGAAACAGCATTTGAGCTAAGTACTCAAGAATGAATACAAGTTAACTATGTAAAGTACGGGGGAAAGCACTGCAAGCCAGGGGATAGCAGGTACAAAGGCCCTGAGATGGAATAGCACATTACAGGTTAGAAGAACTGAGAAGGCAATGTGGTTAGGGCACAGAGAGGGAGCAAGAGAGGTGTGGTTCAATTCAATTCAACAAACAGTACTGACAGTCCAATGTTTGACAGCCAATAAGATAAAACTAGGGTGGGCAAGGGCTGGATCATGCAAGGCCTACAGGTCACATGTAGAATATGTTTTATCCTAAGAAGAATGGGAAGCTATTACAAGGTTTTAAGCATCAGTTTGTGTTTTCTGGCCTAAGAATGGAGAAACAGATTGGAGTGATGCAAAAGCGGACATAAGGTAATGTAGCAATTGCAGTAACCTTGACGGAAGATTGTGAAGATGGGGAGAAGCAGACAGAATCAAGGGCTATTTAGAAATGTAAAATGTAAATTGATGAGATTTGGCAACTGAGTGAGGGGATGAGTGAGGTTCCTATCTTCTGCAACTGGAGGAGTACTACGTATAGAATGAAAATTGATGAGGAAAATATGTTGAGCTAGGGCTGTTTTTAAGACACCTAAGTGGGGATGTCAATCAAGTAACTGAGAAGAGAGATCTGGGAGTCATCAGTAATTGAAGCTCAGAATAGGGAGGAAACAATTCTCGAAAAATGTCTGAGAAAGAAAAGGCCCTAAAGAAATGTTTAGATGTAAAGGCTAGAGGCAGGTGAGCCTCAACAGAGGCTATGAAGCTGCAGTTAAAGTAGCTGTACAACCATGAGTGGAATCACGGACACCAACAAAAGACTGTTAATGATGAGGAACTAGTTAATAGTAATAGATGGTACTGAGAAGTGAAGTAAACTGAAGACTGGGAAACCATCACTGAATTCAGAGACATGAAAGTCACTTGGTGAGCAAGAGTAACCTTATTAAGAACGGTTTCAATAAAGGTTGTAGAAGTCAAAACAGACTGAGTGGATGAATGGGAATGGAGAGAGAAAAAGCATCCAACTGTTTTGAGAAGTTAAGGTATAGAGAGGGACCAAACAGGATGGTAACTGAAGGGAAAATAAGGTAGGGCGGTTTGTTTGTTGTAACAGGAAGTCTTTAGCATGTTTAAACAATGGTGAGAATATAGTAAAATAGGAAAAACCTACGTCAGAGATTCCCAAAGAAGGACGGACTAGGATTCAGAGCAGGAAGAGGCACTGGCCTGAAGAGGTGTGAGGGAAAGAGAATGATGCAGATGTAGGTGGGTGACCAAGTTTTGTTGTAACATTTTGTGGCAGCTCCCAACTGATAGCTTCTACTTTTACCTATAAATTAAAAAATGTTACCTGCAGGGGCGCCTGGGTGGCTTAGTCGGTTAAGCGTCCGACTTTCGCTTGGGTCATGATCTCGCGGTTCGTGGCTTCGAGCCCCGCGTCGGGCTCTGTGCTGACTGCCAGCTCAGAGCCTGGAGCCTGTTTCAGTCTGTGACTCCCTCTCTCTCTGACCCTCCCCTGCTCACGCTGTCTCTCTCTCTCCCAGAAATAAATAAAAATATTAAAAAAAAAAAAAATGTTACCTGCAGAAAACTTAAGAGAATGGGGTGAGGGGAATAAGGTTTAAGAATATTGGTTTGAAATAGTCATTGCAGAGGGAGAGACTAGAAAATAGTGGGATTATAGGGGCTGAGACCCCATTTGACACTGGTAATCATGAATTCATTGTGATGTAAATCTGCTCTGTAGTGATTTCCTTGGGCTTTTAGCTGTCCAAATGCAAACATAGGCAAATGTCTCATTTTATCTGATTCCAAAAAAGAATTGACAAAGAAATCTAGCCTGTTCCAAGAGTCACTGGGATTTAAGCTGGACAGGAATCGAAAGATATTAACAGAAGGCGTTAATGGAGAGAAGGTAGAATCAATGGCTTGAATGCTCCAGTGAAATCACAGAATAATATTGGAGAAATAGATCAATAAACAAAGTGGAAGGAATACAGTCAGTGAATAAGATGCTGGTAATAGTGTTTTAATTTGGGGTAATGACAATGGCCAGGACATAACTAAGGGAGTGGGTGGCTAAGAGAGAGTGAAAATTATTGGAGACTGGGTCAAGGAACAAGAAACCAAAATACTGAATGGACTGTCCATGTAACATTAAACCATCAAAGGAATGATGGGAAGACCAAGGGCTAGCTACTTAGAGGAAAGTAGGATTGGTGGTTACTAAGGACAGTAATGAGACTGTGGTATAGCTGAATAGGTTCAAAGGAATTAGACTTTGCAAATGAGTTAAGTTCTGAAGCTACAATGAATGGGAAGAACATGAACGCTGTCACCAGTATGTATAAGGGATAAAGCTTTGTTAACACTTACTCTTGTGTTGTGCTTGAAACATCACATTGTTTTCATTATGCCAACGGCTATCACTTTATGGCAAGACCTGAAGGAACTGTCAGTGACTATAGATAGGTAACAGCAGGATTCTTCTCCTAAGTACTGAGCATATTTATAAACAGAGAGGAAAGATGATATAAAAAAGGTAGGGATTAAATGATGGATTAGATTGAGAGATACTTGTTTTCCCATGCCTAGGGACAGGTTGGGTACAGATAAGCAAGCAAAGATAAGCCTCTGCAAGTTCAAAGAACATAGCCTTTAGAGCCCAGACAGATCCTGTTCCTGGCCCTTCTCCAGCAGTAATAATTAAGTGGCATGGAAACCCAGACAATTCACAATGGACATTTACTGGCACAAGGATACATACAAATGTCCAAGCGGAATAGTCCTTTCAGCAGCAGCACAATATTCCAGATCCCCATTCCCCGCATCTTGGAATTGTTACATTTACAAGTGGTTTCACCTGCACTTGTACTTTCCGAGGAGAGAACTCTATTGAGTAGACATGAAGCCACTCAGTAGGGAAGTTCCTGGTCAGCAACTGCTACATTCCTAACAAAACTTTCTGTTCACGATAAAGAGCCAAAGAGGCAAAAAGCTGTTTGGAGCCACTTTTCTCAAACAGTAATTAGGTATAAGATGGGCTTCTGGTACATTCTGGATTCTTGCTTCTTCCATTAAGTGGGAATACTACCTCTTATAGTTTTGCTATAAAGAATAACTAAGACATATCAGCATAAGAGCGCATACAAATTGGGTGATTCAATGGATATTTTGAGAAGCAGCCTGGTGTAAAAAAAAGAACATGGGATTTTAAAGTCAGATCTAGGGGCACCTGGGTGGTTCAGTTAAGTGTCTGACTCTTGATCTTGGCTCAGGTCATGATCTCACGGTCCAAGAGTTCAAGCCCTACATTAGGCTCTGTGCCAACAGCACAAAGCCTGCTTCGGATTCTCTCTCCCCTGTCTCTCTGCCCCTCCCCGACTCATGCTCTCTCTCAAAAATAAATAAAAAACATTAAAAAAAATAGTCAGGTCTTTATTCTAATATAGGGTCTGCTACTAAAGAATTTCAACTTCCTAATCCACACAGGGGAGAAAAATGTCTCTTGTGTGTGGTTGTAAGGAGTTTTTTAAATGACTGTGGGAGCCAATGTCTAAAAGCTTCCATTTCCTCCATAAAAAATAAAACATGGTCACCTGATGGGGGTAGTTGAGGGTGAAATGGGGGGTGAGAGCAGTGAAGGTGTAAAATAACTGCCATGGTAATTAGGAGAGGAAATACACCAGGTACCCAAAAAGGATTGCTTGTTGGTAGTGAGGGCTTGGTTGAGGTTGGAGACCTGGAGTACTCAGTGGCACTTATTACACAGCTATGTTTTTCTCTAGCAGCCTGAACAGAGGACCAGAAAAGATAAAACAACTGGAATGACACAATGAGGACGAGGATGCAAAGGAAGCAAGAAGATGCAGTGATGGATAGGCCATTCAGACTGGTGAATACAGAAGTAAATTCCCCCAGGAGGGCGATAATGAGAGGAAAATGGAGAGGCTCAATATAGAAAGAACAGAGACTGCGTGACAAGGTGGTATAAAGGATGGAAGAGCTGGAATTAGATTAGACATGCAGGTAACATTAAAGAGGTCCCGAGGATTTGTGTTATCCCTTCCCCCCCTCCCCCCATAACCATCATCATCATCTACTTCTCCCTTGGGTTCCTCTCCCTCAGATCTGGCTGTTATTACAGAATATAGTCCCTCAAGTTTCCCCTTTCTGACTGCTCCTGAAGACAAGCACATAGACCTTTTCTGTTTAGAGGCTATACTGCTCATCCTGCGGAAGACAGAAAATAGAAAGTAACAACTTGGGGAAATGGTTGAAGTTCCAAAACACCCCAAAATTCTTATAGGTTTCATCTCTGTTCTGGGATACTGACTTTCCAAGAGGCGTTCCCTAAAAGCCCTGTGATTTCTTAATCTATTGTCCTTAAATATCTCCTCCTTTCCCTAAATTTAGCTGAATTTCTTCTTGTAAGATAGAGTCCATGAAAAAATAGTTATGAATGAATGCATATCTGGCTCACAAATGAGCCATTTAAGTCAGACAGATTTAAGTGAAGGACAGCTAGAAAAAGCTCTCATTTTCCCTGTCATCTGGGCAGGAACCAACTTCCTGTTGCTATTACCAATATTAAAATTGTACCCACAGACCTTGCTTTAACCAGGTGCCCGGGAATCTTCTACACATAGAAGGCAATTTTTCCACTGACAGGGCTAAGGCCAGCAGATATGCAATAACGGACAGAAAAGGATGGTGCCAATAAAGTAGGCAAAGCCGCCTGCCCAGAACATAAACCAAACAGAGTAAAAGCGGGTTTATTGGCTCCAGGGAAAGGAGCAATAGCACCCAGCTCTCAGGCAATCCCTCACTCTACATAAAGGCTGCATCCAGCCCAAGGTCCACTGGCTCCTTCAATTTGAGGGTCCATCCAGTGCCTCCCTTCCCGGGGCTGGGGAGGGCTAGCTGCCTGACGGCGAGGTTCCGGGCTGTTCAGCAGCAACACCTGGCCCAGATGAGGCAGTCTCGTAGTCTGCGATGCGGCGCTGTACCAGGGCAGGCATGAGCTGCACGTAAGCGGCCATGAGGCGGTGGTTGGAATGGATCAGCTTTCCAGCACAGCTGTGCAAACAGGCCTCCTGGAAGGAAGACAGGGTGAAGCAGAGGCCAAAGGTGTCCTCTCGGGTCCGTCTCTTTCCTTCCCATCCCTAGCCTAGGGGTGAGGGTCGTGGAAAGGCCAGGGACAGAGGTACGGGGAGTGGCGGTTGGGAACAGTCTTCGGCGCACCTCCCTACTGAGCTCCCCGCCTAACCTCCTCAGCATCCAGAGCTCGGTGGTGCAGGCTGGGCACGCAGCGCTGGAAGCAGAGTTCCGTCATCCGATTGTAGACCAACAGGAAATCCCGCAACTAAGAGAAAAGGGGACAAAGAACTCAGCGATAAGGGGTTAACTCGAGGCCGCGTCTTCCGAGATTTCACAGGGCCCCGCGCCGCAGTCCGACGTTCTCAGCCCTCAGATCTCCAGCCAAACGTACAAGGATGCTGACTGAACTTATGACCCTGCAGCAACTTAGGGCACACTCACGTTTCTCAGCTGCTGTTGCTGCTGCTGCTGTGCCTCCATCGCGCCACCGGCGCACCCTACGTCACTTCCCCACAGCTTCTTGGTAACGCCCCGGAAGTGATCTTTCCTCCTTCCACAGGGACTGAGGGGTTGGCTCAAAGATCGCCCTGCCCCCGGCTTTAACATCATTTCCGCCCTTATAATCTGCGACGTGGCCGGCTTCTTCTGCCCGGGAGGGGACGTCACTTCCACCGAATCCCTGACCTGCTGCTAGGATCGCGACGGGAACTGGAGCCCGAGGTCCCCGCGCGGCCCGGGCCTGGCGCCCTAAGGGGAAGAGCGGCCCGGCCGGAGGTGAGAAGGACATACTTGGGCGAGGGGAAGTTGAACGCACGAACCTGCCCTGAGGGAAAGATGCCACTGAGCTCTGGGGAAGGATGAGGACACACCTGATGCCCAGGTGTAGGGGGGGCGGGGACTCACACACCTGGGGGACATAACTGACTTTGGAAGGGATCACCTATGTCCTGGAAAAAAGAGGCTTTTCCCAGAGGCCGGGAACATACACCAACTGCTTCAACTAAGGCCTTGGGGGGGAGGGCCCAAGGAAGAGGAGGTGCATGAGATGGAGGAGGAGGAGACCACCTGAAGAAAAGGGGAAGAAACACTACAGGAGTGTGAAAGGCCAAGCAAAGAAAAACATACCTGAATGGGAGGAGTAGGCTCCTGAGCCTTGGAAAGGGGTTAATCTGATGAGGGGAAACAGATGCATGGGGATAAGCTCCAAGACAGCACACACTTTATCTCTCTTGGTCACTGCTGTCACCTCAAATAATGCATGACACATAGTAGGCACTCATTAAATGTCTGTCGAATGACTGAATGCATGAATGAACACCTCAACCCCTGGTGGGGTTGAGGGTTCACGAGAAGACACCTGGGGCTTTGGTGTGCATGTGTAAAAATAATGTGCCTTGGAGAGGAAAAATACATATCCATGAGAAGAAAGGAGTGGTGGCTGAACCCCAGAATACTCAAGTCCTAGGACAACCTCTAAAACTTCTGAAATGGCAAGGAGACCTTTCTTTCTGGAGTACTGGCCAGTTTCCAGAACTGTCTCTGTTGGGCTTTGCAGGGCGCTGGGGTGGAGACTTTGACTCCAATCCCTTCCCTAGCCATGACGGACGGGATCCTAGGGAAGGCAGCCACGATGGAGATCCCCATCCATGGGAACGGTGAAGCGGGGCAGCTTCCTGAGGATGATGGGCTGGAACAGGTGCTTCTGTTTGATTCTTCTCCATATTCTTTCAATTTAGGAATCCCAAATCATAAGCCCTGGGCTCTCACCCCATTCCAATAGCCTTCCCCTAACTTCTCTAACTCCCTCTAATCTTTTTACAAATCTTCGTTCTGATTCTATGCAGACTTCCCTTGTGTGCTCTCTCTGTGATGCTTCAATCCAAGCTTGTTCTGACCCCCTAAATGCTTCAGCTGCCCCTATGTTCCTGAAGCCCCCCTCTTCTCTGGCCTATAGGACCTCCAGCAGGTGATGGTGTCGGGACCCAACCTCAATGAAACCAGCATTGTGTCTGGTGGCTATGGGGGCTCTGGTGATGGACTTATCCCCACAGGTATGAATGATCAGAACAGGACAGGAAGCTTTAGTGCAGAGAGAGAGAGGAATGATTCTGGGGAGTATAGGATATGTCAAAGAAAGCTTGAATTATGTCTGGAGATCTTGGGAACTTGTGCTAGTATGAACCATATGGACTGTCCTCAGCCCAAAGCTAGTGCCCAGGGTTGTCCAGCTGCTCCCACTTGCCACTTAGCCCCTACATGTGTCAATGTGTCCTTTCTCTGCTACCACCACCTGAATCATGTTAAGAACTCTGGTTTCACAGAAATTCTCCATGCTCTAGAGCTTGAGCCTGATTTGGAACTCTGAAGCTTCTTAGAGTTTTACTTAGACTCTAAAGCTTAGAGGAGCAAAAGTCCCTGAATCTCACACTGACTAGGGTTCCACATGGGAATGTTAGTGATCCACCATCCTTGACCTGCCACCCCATATTCAATGTATTGTTTTCAGTTTCCTCTGTCCCCATACACCAGCAACTCTCTCCCCCACTCCAGCCCCCATCACCACCTCAGAAGGAGGCCAGATGTATATTGGGGTTTGGGTCTCAGGGGACAAAGTATGAGTTCTTCCTAGTGAGTAGGAGAATCTCATTGTCTGTAGTTTCTGCTACTTCAGGGAAGGAATTTTCATATGCTGGGTGGGAGGTATGGGTGGAGCCACAGAGACGTTTGATTATATCTGAGAGAGGCTGGTGTCAGAGAACTTGGTCCTTTAGGGTCTGGCCGCCATCCATCTCACAGTACCACTCCTGCTGGCCCTGGAGATGAGGTGGCTCGGGGCATCGCTGGAGAGAAGTTTGACATCGTCAAGAAATGGGGCATCAATACATATAAGGTGGGATTTAAGCACCTTTCCCTTTCCCCAAACTCCCCCTGGCTACCCTTTTCCCATCTGGATTCCACTATTCCATCTACGGTTGAGACTAGGAGCCTGGGGATGCTAGGGTAGATACCAGTTTGGAGGGGCAGGGGTGGGGGGTGGGGGGCAGGTCTCTGACCTATTCCCCCATTTCCCAATCAGTGCACAAAGCAGCTGTTATCAGAACGATTTGGCCGAGGCTCCCGGACCGTGGACCTGGAGCTGGAGCTGCAGATTGAGCTGCTGCGTGAGACGAAGCGCAAGTATGAGAGTGTCCTGCAGCTGGGCCGGGCACTGACAGCTCACCTCTACAGCCTGCTGCAGACCCAGCATGCACTAGGTGACGCCTTTGCTGACCTCAGCCAGAAGTCCCCAGAGCTTCAGGTGCCTTGGTCAGGCCAAAGAGGGTGGGGGGACTGGGCCCGGGCCCTCCCAGGCAGTCAGCCCTCAGCCTCCCTCCCTCCCTCCCTCCTGCAGCCCAGAGGGAGAACCCCTCCAGGGTGGGCCCAGCCCTACCCCCGGCAGCACTCACCTGTGGAGGCAGCCTAAGGGTTTGTACAGAGGTTCAGAAGTTGGAGGGGTGGGGGAGACAACACACTAGATGCCTCACAAGTAACCCTTTTCTGCATCAGTGCTCGGCCTAATCAGAGCCCTTCCCTTGCCTGCTGCACTAGCTTTCCTTATTCTAGTCCTGTGAACTTATCTGAGAATCCCACTCCCACATTCCTACCCTAGGCATCTCTGGGTGGTCCCACTAACTTTCTGGCTAAGAGAGAGCCTTGCTGGAGGCAGTCCTTTGTTATTCCAGTTTCAATGGCTGTTTCCTCCCTGGGGAGGAGGGGAATGAGGGCCCTACAGCTTGATTCAGGTAGGAACTGTTACTCAAGGCTGTCCTCCTCTTCTGCCTTCAGGAGGAATTTGGCTACAATGCAGAGACACAGAAGCTGCTGTGCAAGAATGGAGAGACACTGCTAGGGGCTGTGAACTTCTTTGTCTCTAGCATCAACACGTTGGTCACCAAGACCATGGAAGACACGCTCATGACTGTCAAACAGTATGAGGCTGCCAGGTGTGGGCATCAGCAGGGCCCAGGGTTTTGGGAGTTGGCTGGCACGGGTGGAAGTTTGAGCTTTGGGGTTATAAGAATTGAGGAAGGAAAGGAAGAGTATGTGTGACACAGGGGTGGAGACCAGCCTGTATCACCCCTTCCCCAGGCTGGAATATGATGCCTACCGAACAGACTTAGAGGAGCTGAGCCTAGGCCCTCGGGATGCAGGGACGCGTGGTCGACTCGAGAGCGCCCAAGCCACTTTCCAGGCCCATCGGGACAAATATGAGAAGCTGCGGGGAGATGTGGCCATCAAGCTCAAGTTCCTGGAAGAAAACAAGGTGCCAACCCCACCCCTTTGACCCCAGTCCACTTCCCCATCTGTAACACTGACCTACCCCTAAAACCCTCCCCATCACTGGATGGGGAAATGCAGCCTGGCTAAGAAGTGAGATCTTTCCCCCAGCCCCTTCACCTCCTGGACCTTTTCAGTCACCCACCCTCCAATCCCTGACCCTTTTCTATTGGAGTATTTCATTGCTGATCCCAGGAACATAACTGGGAAAAATCGCCCCCAACCCTGGGCTGGGGTACCAGAACGCCAGGCCCAGCGAATCAAGTCAGCTTTCTCCCATCAGATTGCCCTTATCCTTTGATTCCATTAGTGGAGTTCAGCCCCCACCCTAAAAGCATCATCAGAGCAGAATCCATGTACCCCTGGTCTGGGCTCAGGCTCAAGAAGAGCATCTGAGTCCAGTCTCAGCTGACCCTGCTGGACCCCCAGATCAAGGTGATGCACAAGCAGCTGCTGCTCTTCCACAATGCCGTGTCAGCCTACTTTGCTGGGAACCAGAAACAACTGGAGCAGACCCTGCAGCAGTTCAACATCAAGCTGCGGCCTCCAGGCGCTGAGAAGCCCTCCTGGCTAGAGGAGCAGTGAGCTGCTCCTAGCCAAACCTGGCTATCAAGGACATTGGGAGAGGCAGTCCCAGGGTGGGAGAGATTGGACATGGGACATCCCTTGCCACCAGCCCTCTGGCTTGGGTTCCCTTTCCCTGGCTGGGGCCTCACACCAGTTTTGCCCAAACTGCTGTGGTAGGGAGGGGGCCTGCAGGCCCAGCAGCTGCTGCCCTGTCCTTTATCTTCCTGGCCACTGGGCTTCATTCCCAGATCTTTTCCTTCCACTCCACAGCCAAAGGCTATGACAAAACCACTCCCTGGCCAATGGCATTACTCCTCAGGCCTATCCCCAGCTCCTGGGGTGTGCCCCCTGACCAATGGCAGAGCCTCAAAAGGCCCTGTCAGCCAATGGCAGCTCTTCTTGGGCTCCCCAGGGCCAATGATGTTGCCTCCAATACCCTTTGTCCCTCCTCTATGCGTCCCCATTGCAGAGGAGGGGACTGGGACCAAAGGGGTGGGGATAATGGGGAGCCCCATTTCTGGCCCTGCATCTGAATGGGCTTCCCCTCACCTACCCACCCAGTTTAATTGTGCTTAGAGCCCTGGAAGATTGGGACCTAGCACTAGGAATAAACCTTTCATAAAAGCAGGCCCAGTGAGGTCAATTTGTGGAGGGGGGACTTTAGGAGGGCGGGCTGGGTGGAGAAGTACTCAGTCTGATCATACACCAAAATCCTATCAAGTCAGAAGAGCAGAGGCCAGATAGCTGAAGTCACAGGTTTCACAAACAGTCTCGAGATCCTACTCCTCCCCCAGCCCCATCTGGAGCCTAAGCTTTATTTGCTCTTTAGGACAGCACCGAGATAGCTATGGTCTTAAAAGCACAGGGCCTAGAGGGGGTTGGGCCCGCTGACCTTCATCATCCATTCATTCATACAGCAAATATTTACTAAGTGCTTTTATTTGCCAGGCACTGCGCTAGACCCTGGGGAAACATCAGTGAATAAAACACAGTCCCTGCCCACAGCGCTCATGGCCTAGTGGGGGATAGAGACCAGTAACCAGGCAACTACAATACAGTGATGAGTACTAGGATACAGAAGTTCAGGGAGCTATGGGAGTGCAGAGGAGGGGC
The DNA here is from genome assembly GCF_008692635.1 of Crocuta crocuta. NCBI lineage: Eukaryota > Metazoa > Chordata > Mammalia > Carnivora > Hyaenidae > Crocuta > Crocuta crocuta. The sequence continues at coordinate 705,494 of NW_027529429.1, read as the reverse complement.
GTCTAGCCCAGACTAGAGCAGAGATGAGATGTCAACTTGAAAACTAAGACCCGAATGGCAAATAGGCACAGCCAGCAAAGAGTAGGGAGAAGAGCAACCTAGGCAGAGATACCAGTATATGTGTTGGCCATAATAGAACCAGAGTGCAATTCACTTTGGAATGAAAAGTGGAAGGGGAGTGGCTAGAGGATGACTACAGAGGTGAGGCAGCGAGGGTTTGCACTGGGCCTGTTCAGGCTCATTAAGAACTTTTGTCCTTAGAGGAGAAAGGGAGCTGTGAAGCTTTTTCAATCACAAGTTTGATGGGATGGGAGAAATCTATGGTTGAGAAAGTAGTCCTCATGAAGCCTGAAATAGTGTTATACAGACCCTGGCTCCCTCACATTGGGTAGTCTAGTCGCCCTGGCCCAAAACCCCAAAGCAAGCATGAACCCTGAGGCTCATTCACAAACATTAGAGCACCTGTGCTGGGTGCCAGACCTCATCAAGTGGATGAGAGGTTGAGGGTGCACCCAGGTGTTGAACCCTTATCAACCTTGTGTGGGGCAAGAAAGCACTCCAACAGCACTTTGACTCAGTCAGGGCCCAGGTACCATCACTTCTGTGCTCCTTGGCCAAGGAGAGCTCCAGATTTTTCAATGTTCTCCCCTACCTCTGGAGAGCTGCAAGAAGGGGACAACCCAGCCAGCAGATTCTCATAGACCTGAGATCCGCAGCCTGGTTTTGCTCTTTGTCACTGACTCTGCAGCTCCCAGGCAGCCTTTCTGGGTTTTGGTCAGCCTGCAGTCATCTNGGGCAAGATCTAAAGCAGTGCTCTAACCCTGGCTACACCGCTTTCTAGCTGAGTTAGCTGATCAGGGTTAACGTCTGGGGAGCCAAGGGCCCTCAGTTTCTTCTGCTGTAAAACACATCTAATAAAAGAAGATACCTATTAAGATTATGAATATTGAAGGAGATAATATATGTAAAGTGATTCGTTATGTGTCTGGCACATAATAAGCACTCAGTCCCTGTTAACTGTTATAATTTTTATTATTTTCCACCGGGGCTGCTTTTCCACAATGCGATGACTGAATTGCTCTGGTCTTTGGAGTGTGGAAGGGAGTCGCTGGATGGTCTGAACCATAATCTCCTCGCAAGGGGGCTCCTCACCTACAGCCAAATCAAGTCCCCCACCTTTCACCCCGTCCACTCCTTCTCCTAGCGGTCTGGGTACTGCCCTTCCACCTGGGGGCCCTTCTGTCGCCTAGAGATCCATGCAGAGGTACAGACTATCCCGTGTCCCCCTGCGCAGCAGGGAACACGCTAGCATATTCCCAAGGAGCCCCCGAAGAAAGCTGGGAAGTGCACCTCCTGGAGGGCCCGGACCGGTTCCCAGAGTCCGAAATTTCTGCTGCCCAGCTGCGTTTTCTTGACGGAGCCTCACCCCAGTCCCTGAGAACTGCCTCGGAGCGGTCGGGAGCCGGAGGCAGCTGGCAGAGATCGTGGATCCGGGATCCGGCTCACGCGTTCCCCTACCCGCGGGCTGAGGCAGCTCCC